>NC_037668.1:162304422-162378244 GCF_003255815.1 Theropithecus gelada
AGAGAGAGAGAGAGAAAGAAAGAAAGAAAGAAAGAAAGAAAGAAAGAAAGAAAGAAAGAAAGAAAGAAAGAAAGAAAGAAAGAAAGAAAGAAAGAAAGAAAGAAAGAAAGAAAGAAAGAGAGAGAGAAAAGGTCTCGGAGGGAAGGACACTTAAGAACATTCCTGGGCTTGCAGAGTAAAGTTCAGGTTGGTGGTTAGGAGGTGAGCTGCAGACGCAGGCACAGTCCTCACTCTGTCCCTAGTTCTGCCCCTAGTGGCGTCAGTCAGTATGACTCCAGTCCTGGAAAACATCGGCCCTCCTCCCGCACGTTCCACTCCTTTTATCTGAACTGCTTCACAGAGGCAAATCTCACAGAGGCAAATCTCACGGTGGCTTCGGGTTCGTAATCTGGGCTTCTCTCCCCGACCTGTGCTCCTCTTGTCCCCACAGAGTTCTCCATCAGCAGCTTCTGCACCGTGGTGGACGTCGTGAACTTCTCCAAGCTGCAGGTGCTGCGCCTGGACGGGAACGAGATCAAGCGCAGCGCCATGCCTGCCGACGCGCCCCTCTGCCTGCGCCTCGCCAGCCTCATCGAGATCTGAGCAGCCCTGGCATCGGGTACTGGGCAGACAGACAGCCCCCGTGGCATTTGGCTTGATGGTTTGGTTTGGCTTTTGCTGGAAGGTCCAGGATGGACCATGGGACGGAAGTCCACGGGCTCCCTCTGTAGTCTTCTTTCCTGTAGGTGGGGTTGCGGGGGGATCAGGGACAGGCAGCCTTCTGCTGAGGACATAGGCAGAAGCTCACTCTTTTCCAGGGACAGAAGTGATGGTAGATGGAAGGATCCCTGGATGTTCCGACCCCATAAATTTCACGACTCTTAAGTTCTTCCCAATGATCTGAGGTCATGGAACTTCAAAAGTGGAATGGGCAACAGTATATAACCATACTTTTCTAACAATTCCTGGCTGGCTGTGAGCAGCGCTTGACAGTTCTCCCTCTGTGCTGGGCTGGTCATGCAGTTACTCTGGGCTCCCATTTGTTGCTTCTCAAAATATACCTCTTGCCCAGCTGCCTCTTCTGAAATTCACTTCACCCACCCCACTTTCCTCACAGATGCCTCTTCTGTGCCTTAAGCAGAGTCAGAGACCCCAAGGCATGTGAGCATCTGCCCAGCAACCTGTGGAGACAACCCACACTTTTGTCTGAGGGTGAAAGGACACCAGGAGTCACTTCTATACCTCCCTAACCTCAGCCCTGGAAAGCCACCAGATTGGAGGTCACCAGCATGATGATAATATTCATGACCTGATGTGGGAGGAGACAGCCAACCTCAGGCTTAGATCAATGTATAGGGCTATATTTTGGCAGCTGGGTAGCTCTTTGAAGGTGGATAAGACCAGAAGAGGAAAGGCCAGACTTTGCTTATCATCAGCATCTGCAATGGGGCAAACACACCTCAAATTGGCTGAGTTAAGAAAGCAGCCCCAGGAGTTCCACTCTTGCCCAGCACTTTCTGCATTCCAAACAGCACCCTACCTGGGTTTTTATCCACAAAGGTAGAGGCCACGTGGTTTTTAAAGCATGAGAAACATAGTTTGTCCTCTCCTTTTATCCAAGCAGGAAGATTCTATATCCTGATAGTAGAGACAGACTCCAGGCAGCCCTGGACTTGCTAGCCCAAAGAAGGAGGATGTGGTTAATCTGTATTACCTGGTTTGTCCTAAGGCCATAGGTAAAGAGTACCAGCTCTGGCTGGGGTCCATGAAGCCCAGGCCAAGCAGCCAAATCTTGCCTGTGCTGGGCATAAAACCCTCCGCTTTCACATCTCTGAGCTATATCCCCATTAGTGAAGATGGCTTTTGCTTTAGAGTTTGGCTGGGGAGCACTTAGTTCTTCCCATTGCAAAAGGTAATGTTGCCTGGGGCTTAACCCACCTGCCCTTTTGGGCACTGTCGGGATGAAGCCATCTGGGCAGTCAGGGGCAAGGACTGGTGGAGGAGAGTTAGCCCAAGTCTGGGCTCTGCCCAGATGCCATCACATCCCTGATACTGTGTGTGCTTTGAATCACCTTCCCTGAGAAAGGAAGAGGGGATCTTTGGACTATGTTCTTGGCTCCAGACCTGGAATCCACAAAAGCCAAACCAGCTCATTTCAACAAAGGAGCTCTGATGCGAGGGGTAAGGCTGCCCCCTGCCCCCGGGCTCTTCAGAAAGCATCTGCATGTGAACACCATCATGCCTTTATAAAGGATCCTTTTTACAGGAAAAGCATGAGTGGTGGCTAACCTGACCAATAAAGTTATTTTATGATTGCATCTGCAAGAGTGGAGTCATTTAAAGTAGACTGCAGGAGGGTTACTTTAGGAGGACCTGGTGAGGTCGCAGGTCACATAGACCTTGGACTGATGAACCCTCTTTCTCATCTATTCTGTTCGGGCAGATGAAGCTAAGAGGAAAAAAAAAGAAAAAAAAAGTCACTTATATAAAAGCTCTACTTAACAAACTGTGTTCTGGAAGTTCTTCTTTAAGTCTAACTTCAATCCTCTCTACACATTCCCTTCCATATGGTCCCCAAGAGATACAGAATAACTGGGTTTTTTTTTTTGTTTTTTTTTTTTTTCAACCCTTTCCACCATCCTCTCTTGCCAAGCCGGTAATTCTAGATCTGGCTAGTCCTGGATACTGTTGTCTTAACTGCTCCTGCCCTCTAGTGGCAACTGTGCAGATCTGAGGGCAGCCAAACCTGCCAAAGCCCACTGGCCCTGGAAGAGGAAAACAAGCCTTTACCCTCTATTTGTTTTCTCATTCATCCTCTGTTTATATCTTGAAAGCCTTTAGGTGCCCGATGTTGTGATAAGTGCTTAGCAAATGTCGCATAAGTTAGGAGGGCAGACTAGGCTTGTGCCTTCGGAACAATCCACTATTTTCTGATAGGGAAATAACAACTGATATTTATTGGGCACTAAAATCTGTACCAAGCATATTGCAAATGTCACAACTCCATCTTAAGCCAAAGTAAACTAATTTGACTATAATTCTCTGACGTGAGAGTTAGGCAGGAATGCTAGTGTGTGAAATTACCAGAAAGAAGTCATAGCTCTAACCACAGTCCTCTCTTCAAGGAGAACAGATGAGGCCCCTCTGCCTTGGATCTCCAGTAGAGGAAGATGCCATGTGGAGGAGACAGAGACATGGCACATAGGGCAGGAATTATCCAACTATAAGGAGGAATCCTCTGCCTCTCCGTTTTTGCTTCTTAGCAGCTCCCATGAGCATCCCAACCAAGACAGAGCAGGAAGAGGAATGGGAGCCAGCCCTGCTGCAAGGCTTCCCTTGTTTCTAAACCCAGTGCTTTGCAAGAAACAGAGTAGCAAGAATAGACAGTCCCTCAGGCTCAGTTGACTCTTTTTCTTTAGGCTGCCATTTGATCAGTCTTATTATGTGCTGAGGGCTTTACTTATTTAGTATTCTTCGCCATTCTCTACCATGGATATTATTATTTTCACTATTTTACAGAGGAGGAAACTGGAAACAAAGATGCAGAGGTCACCCAGGAAGGACACATCAAGGCCAGGATCTGACCCCTGCCGTCTGTCTCCCCAGTCTGTCAGTTTTGCAATATTATTTCCACTGTGCTGTCCTGAGGATCCCTGTATTGTTGAATTATTAGGTGTATGCGGGAGGCTTATGGGTCACTGGCTGTCATAAATGGAGAAAGATCATCTTACTTTTTTTGGAGATGGACCCAAATCCATTCTGCTAGCATTCACAGTTCCTTTATGAATTTCCTATTCAAAATTCACTTTTCATCAGTAAATGTTTAGTGAGTGCCACTGAGCAGGAACTGGCGATACTGCAGAGAACAAAAGCAAACAGCCCCTGCCCTTGGGGGCTTGTAGTCCAGTGCAGTGACAGTCCTTGAACAACAGCAACAAAAATCACACTGAGGATCATGCAGTTACAGACTGACAAAGGGCTGTGACGATGAGCATAGGTCTGCACGAGGATTATCAAGGAGGCTGGCCTAGATACTCTGAGATACACAGGGAGAGCATAGTAATCCAGACAAAGAGATGGAAGGGCCGGTCCAGGCAAAGATAGCAGCATGCATACACACCCTAATGCACAAGGAAGCTTCTGAGACACTAGACAGCGAAAATGGCTGCAGCACAGAGAGAAAGGGAGAGAATTTCAATTGATCACGCTGAAGCAGTAGGCAGGGGTCAACTACTTACTGCCTTTATTCTCTTATTTCAGACACAAGTACAAAGAAACTTAACTACCACCGCCTCAAAACCCATGTCCCAGGGCCTGCCCTACAAGCAGGCTCACAGTTCTGCCTTGTACCCACTAGTGGGCAGCATCTCACCTCGCACCACCAGCCTTTTCCGAAACCTTTAAATTGCAGCCCACTTTTTCCCAACTTGCTTTTTTTTTGAGGAGTCTGGCTGTGTCCCCCAGGCTGGAGTGCAGTGCCACAATCTCGGCTCACTGCAACCTCCGCCTCCCGGGTTCCATCGATTCTCCTGCCTCAGCCTCTTGAGTAGCTGGGATTACAGGCGCGCGCAATCACGCCCGGCTAAGTTTTATATTTTTAGTAGAGATGGGATTTCACAATGTTGGTCAGACTGGTCTCGAACTCCTGACTTCGTGATCCGCCCGCCTCGGCCTCCTAAAGTGCTGGAATTACAGGCGTGATCCACCGCGCCTGGCCTTTTAAAAAAAAACAAAAAACAAAAAACAAAAAAAAACCAGCATGTCGCTCTCGCCCAGGCTGGAGGGCAGCGACACGATCTCAGATCACTGCAACCTCCACCTCCTGGGTTCAAACAGTCTTCCTGCTTCAGTCTCCCAAGTAGCTGGAACTGCAGGCATGCACCACCACGCCTAACTTTTGACTTTTTTGTAGAGATGGGGTTTCATCATGTTGCCCAAGCTGGTCTCCAACTCCCCGATGTAAGCGATCCTCCCGCCTAGACCACATGCCTAGGCTTACAAAGCCTTTGTAAAGGATTACAAAGGAAACCAATTACATTGAAATACAGTTACCAAAATATAAAACATATACATTTTTGATACAATAATATATACGTTTCTTTATTAATTCGATAAATAACAAGATCTAGCAACAGGTATAATTAATTATAGTCATTTCAAAGTATTGATGAATGTAAATGGCATATCAAACTATTTTAACAACTGTAATGTGATATAAAAATATCTTGGCCAGGCACGGTGGCTCACTCCTGTAATCCCAGTATTTTGGGAGGCCTAGGCGGGCGGATCACGAGGTCAGGAGATCGAGACCATCCTGGCTAACACAGTGAAACCCGTCTCTACTAAAAAAAAAAAACATTAGCCGGGCGTGGTGGCGGGCGCCTGTAGTCCCAGGTACTCGGGAGGCTGAGTCAGGAGAATGGCGTGAACCCGGGAGGCGGAGCTTGCAGTGAGCCGAGGTCACTCCATTATACTCCAGCCTGAGCAACAGAGTGAGACTCCTTCTCAAAAAAAAAAAAAAAAAAAAAAAAATCTGTGGGCCGGGCGCGCTGGCTCACACCTGTAATTCCAACACTTTGGGAGGCTCAGAAGCATGGATCACTTGAGGTCAGGAGTTCAAGACCAGCCTGGCCAACATAGTAAAACCCCGTCTCCACTAAAAATACAAAAATTAGCTGGGCATGGTGGCGCATGCCTGTAGTCCCAGCCACTCAGGAGGCTGAGGCAGGAGAATTGCTTGAACCCAGGAGGTGGAGTCTGCAGTGAGCCAAGATAGAGCCACTGTACTCCAGTCTGGGCAACAGCAAGACACCATCTCAAAAAAAAAAAAAAAAAATTGTGATTTCAGCTGGTGACAAAGCCTCAGGTACTGCTAATAATACTATGGTTTGTTACTTTCATAATTGAAGGGAATGCTACATTTCTGTTAGATGTATGAAAAACAAAGATAGGGCTTCTCATTTCTCTCTAAGTCAAGCCAAGGAAAGACAGGCAGAAACATGGATCGTAGAGGGAAGGCAAGAAAAATAGGCAAATCATCGTCTTTTCTCTCAATGAACATAGCTCAATCACTCAACAAATTTTTACTGAATGCAAACCTTAAGCTAGATAATGTGTCGGTAGTTGCTGCATTTAGTATATGAAAGATGAATGTAAAGTTCTCAAGGTCCTTGCCATGGCATTTGATAGAAATAATAATAAAGAACATTCGTTTTGCGTTAACCACTTAAAAAAACACCTAGTTCATTCAAGAACCCATGAGGTAGTTTGCTATAAGTACCAATTAAGACATAGGGACAAAATGTTCATTTTTTTTTTCCAAGGGTGGGGAATGATGAGGGGCGGGGTAGCCAGGAACGCTGCAGAACAGCCCCAAGCTCCCTCTCACTGGGGACCTGCAAGGCACTTCTTTGTTTGTTAGCTTTGTTTGCTAGCTCAGCCATTTATTCCACTAAGCACTCAGATGCAGGGTCCACAGTTGACATATATCATCAGGAGACTCAGTATCCTGTGTAGACCTCAAACTCTCCCAGAAATTATTCTGCCTCAGACAGACAGATGGGAGCCAGTAGACATGACTCCTGTTGCCAGCTGAGCCTCTGGGTACCTAGGCTACCAAGTTGTGCCCAGACGGAGCAAACACATTGCTCAATCTTGTGGCAGCCCAAGTTTCCAGAGCAGGAAACTTTTCTGGAAACTAGGCCATGCCCATATGTGCTGCTAGAAGAAATGGCACAATAAATTGGACCTAATCCTTGCCTGGACCGTGTGGTCCAGAGAGCAGATGAAGGAGGAAATGAGTCCAGAAAGACTGGAATGGCCAAAAGGACCAAGCAGACCCTGCCCAACCATGACGGGCTCCAACGGAAACTGCAAACACTAAAGATAAATGAGCTGTTTCCATTTATGTGTCCAGATTGTGAGCTACACGTACGGTAGAAAGAACAAAATTACATTTGACCCAGTTTAAGAAATAAAAACAGGAAATGGGTCAGAGTTCCAAGAGGCAATAAGAAGACCTACCTACATAAGCAAGAACATTGGAAATCAGAGGGGTCAGTCTTGAACCTTCTTACAACCCACCAGAAACAGAGAATCAGCAGCTTTGTCCTTGTATTCTACCCCAATAATCCCCACATTTTCTCCACAGGTGTTCATCAGAGCCATGAGTCTTGGCAAAATAGGACTCTGGAGGCAGGCAGGGACAACAACAGAAGCATGCCATTGGTGCCAGGCTTAGCTGGCAGTCCCAGAGGTAGATCTGAGTCAGATACCAAGACCAACAATGGCAGTTTGCACAAGATGGTGTGGGGAAAGCTATTCCAAGGAAGGAGCCAGAAAACTCAAGTCCCAAAGAAGAAACAGATATATTCAGTCAAGGTATATACACAGTCAAGGTGTCAAGGGCATAAGCAGTTCCAAGCCCTGTAGCAAGGGTAATCCAGGAGCAGAGGGGATGTCCTTATGGCAGCAGGGGAGTGGACCCAGGATAGTCCTGATGGCTTTGGCCCAGTGCAAGTGTCAGGTGCTGTTTCCTGGCCCGTCCTCCCCTAAGGGGACTCTCAGCCCATAGGCACCTTAAAATTATGAAAAGCATTTCTCATTGGCCTCACTTATCGTGTTTTCTGAGCCAAAAATTATGACACATTTTAATAAATACCTATGTTTTCATAGAACCATAAAATCTTTTTTTTTTTTTTTTTTTGAGATAGAGTCATGTTCTGTCGCCCAGGCTGGAGTGCAGTGGCGCAATCTCAGATCACTGCAAGCTCCTACTCCCGGGTTCACACCATTCTCCTGACTTAGCCTCCCGCGTAGCTGGGACTACAGGCGCCCAACACCATGTCCAGCTAATTTTTTGTTTTAGTGTTTTTAGTAAAGACGGAGTTTCACCTTGTTAGCCAGGATGGTCTCGATCTCCTGACCTCATGATCTGCCCGCCTTGGCCCCCTAAAGTGCTGGGATTACAGGCGTGAGCCATCGCGCCTCATCGCGCCCAGCCAAAACAGAATATTTTTAAACATTCATGTCCTAGAAGTCCAAGACATAATCATCAAGGACCATTTGGGGCCAGACCACCAACTAGAGGCGGAGTTGTGTCAGTCCCAGTTCTTAGTTTGCAAACAACAGAAACTGAAGTTAGCTGATTTAAACAGAACGAGAATTCATTTGTTTGTTCGTTTAAAGGGGGATGGCCTATCAGGTAGTTCTGGGAGGGCTCTAGACCAACCTTGAGGGCATGCAACCAGAAACAACACCCAAGGACCCAAGTTCATGCCCATAAAGACCCCCCACCCCACGCCGGCACAGACATGGGAGCTCCATTTATGAGAACCGCTGCTGTTTCTGCCTATGGAGTCTGGAGACCACTGCCATCACTGCCCTACCCTCACCAGAGTGGGTTCCACAGGGCCTTTGCTTTATCATGTCATTAACTTTCAATTCCAAGTCAAATTGGCAGAACCAAGTCAGGTGCTAGTGCCCTACCAGCAAGTGAGACTGGGAGGTGAGTATCTGGCAATCTCATATTTAATAACAGGAGTCAGGCTCTGTCTCACATAGTGGGGAACTTCTCAAAATAAATAAAGGGCTCAGATGCCAAAGAGCCAAAAAATAGATTTTCCTTTCAAGAAATCTGTAGAAGGGGTCTGTGAGGTGTATTCATCTTTTTTTCTTTTTTTTCCCCTTGATACAGATTATCGCTCTGTTACCCAGTCTAGAGTGCAGTGGTGCAATCACGGCTCACTGCAGCTTTGACTTCCAGACTCAGCAATCCTTCCACCTCAGCCTCCCAAGTAGCTAGGACCACGAGTGCCCACCACCATGACCGGCTAATTTGGTTTTTAATTTTTGTAGAGACAGGGTCTTGCTATGTTGCCCGGGCTGGTCTTAAGCTCTTGGGCTCAAGCCATCTTCCTGCCTTAGCCATTTGAAGTGCTGGGATTACAGATGTGAACCACCATGCCTGGTCTTGCATTCATCCATATACCAGCCACCAAGACAACTCTGTGGAACTGGGTAAGAGAGACACCAACAGGGGTATAGAATGTCCTTATATAAATTAGGACTGCCACATACAAACACCTCCTTCTTCTTAATCCAGAAACATTTCATCCTGGTGAAAGCTAACACTGCTTTGAATCTGGCTTCAGATCCACATTACCCATGTCTATTTGTTCCCTAGGGCTGCCATAACTAAGTACCCACAAACTAAGTGGCTTAAAACAATTTTTAAGATGTATTTATTTTCTCATAGTTCCAGAGGCCAGAAGTCCCAAGTCAAGGGTTTGCAGAGCCATGCTTCTTCCAAAGGCTCTAGGACTCCTTCCTTGCCTCGTTCAGCTTCCGGTGGCTCCTGATGTGCCTTGGCTTGTCTTCACCTGCCTGCGTCCTCACATGGCCACCTTCTCCCTGTCTCTCTATGTCTTCTGCTTCTTATAGATACACCAGTCATAGCCAGACACGGTGGCTCACACCTGTAATCCCAGCACTTTGGGAGGCCCAGCCAGGCAGATCACCTGAGGTCAGGAGTTCGAGACCAGCCTGGCCAACATGGTGAAACCCCATCTCCACTAAAAATGCAAAATTAGCCAGCTGTCGTGTCAGGTGCCTGTAATCCCAGTTACTCGGGAGGCTGAGGCAGGAGAACCGCTTGAACCCAGGAGGTGGAAGTAGCAGTGAGCTGAGATTGTGCCATTGTACTCCAGCCTGGGCAACAAGAGTGAAACTCCATCTCAAAAAAAAAAAAGAAGACACCACTCATCAAATTTCAGGCCCACCCTAATTCATTAGGATCTCATCTTTTAAATTATTTTTATTTTTAATTATTACAGACACATAATATTTGTACATATTTATCTTATGATCTCAACTTGACCCTTAATTAATTAAAACTGCAAAGACCTTGTTTCCAAATAAGTCATATTGTAAGGTTCTGGGTGGATATGGATCCTGGGGGAACACGATTCAACACACTGTACCATCTAACAGGGACTTCCATAAGGCAGACAAAAGAGCTTCATCTAGGATGTCAGACAGATGTTTCCAGGGCCTTGGGAATGGAATACCAGCCAAGCACTAAGGCCCAGGTACCTGAGACCCAGACCTTGGTGTATGATACCCTGACAACAGCAAAAACAGCCCAAGGAAGGCATCGTCTATTCACCAAACTAAACAACAGAGAAAAAGAAAAGGGTTGGTGTATACAGGTGACAACTCACATTTATTTTTTTTCTTTTCTTTTCTTTTCTAATAGAGATGGGGTCCTGCCATGCTGACCAGGCTGGTCTCGAACTCCTGGCCTCAAACCATCCTCCCATCTTGACCTCCCAAGATGTTGGGATTACAGTTGTGAGCCACTGTGCCCAGCTCACATTTATCCTTGAGTCTGTATCTTTCCTTACTTTGTTAATTATGAAACATTTAAAAACCTACAATGGGCCGGGCACTGTGGCTCATGCTGTAATCCCAGCACTGTGGGAGGCTGAGGCGGGCAGATCATGAGGTCAGGAGTTCGAGACCAGCCTGTCCAACATGTTGAAACCCCGTCTCTGCTAAAAATACAAAAATTAGCCAGGTGTAGTGGAGTATGCCTGTAGTCCCAGCTACTCAGGAGGCTGAGACAGGAGAATCGCTTGAATCTCGGAGGCGAAGGTTGCAGTGAGCCAAGATCATGCCACTACACTCCAGCCTGGGCGACAGAGTGAGACTCTGTCTCAAGAGAAAAAAAAGGAAAGGAGCAGAGTCTGCTGGCCCAGCACTGGGAATCCGGAGCTGGGAGCTGCCTGCTGAGCATGCAGCAACAGAACTGGTCCTTTTGCCGACCCAGTCTAACACCCTCCACCAAGGAGGTGTGCTGTGGGAAAAGATGAGCTTCTTGCACCGTTTTCTTGTTTTGTTTTGTTTTGTTTTGTTTTTGATACAAGGTCTCACTCTCTTGCCCAGGCTGGAGTGCAGTAGCACAATCACGGCTCACTGCAGCCCAGCTAGTTTAAAAATTTTTTTGTACAGACAAGTTTTCCCTATGTTGCCCAAGCTGGTCTCGAACTCCTAGGGCTCAAGCAATCTTCTCACTTTAGCCTCCCAAAGTTCTGGGATTAAAGGCATGTGCCACTGAACCTGGCTACCTTGCATCTTTTCTTGGTGACCTGGCCTAAGGAGCAAATGCCGAGATTAGAGGGCTACACTAGCACTCTTCTTCCTCTTGTAGAAGGGGGAAGAGAGATGGCCCTTTTATCCCAGGGTGGGAGAGGCAGGGACAACAGCACCCCCAAAGTCCCATCCAGGGTCCACCCCAGAGTAGCAGCTGCAGCTACAATGGCTGCATTGGCATTTGTGAAAAGCAGCAGTGGCAGGTGCAGGCGGGAAAGCATCAGGAACAGGCACTGCGTGACTGCAGGTGAAGGGCAGCATCAAGGGTGAGGAGGAGAGCAGGCCGAGTGAATGCACTATCATCCCAAGCCTAGGACTCAACGCATCAGGCCATGGCTCGTGAACACTGAAGGCAGCAGCAAGGATGGTTTGTAACACTGAAACGACAGAAAGGGAGAGGTAAGGGGCCAGCACTTGTGCTGGTTGGGGTGAGGTACATCCGCTGATTGGCTCTACTGTCACATCGCCAGATGATCCTTTCATTGCAGGACAGAACTGAATAGGTTGAGGAACCATTGTTAGAAACCACAGTAGTGCCACACATCAATGTTTCATGTGTTAGTTAAGCAACCTGGTTAGACTGTAAATTCTTTAAAGGTAGGGATCATATCATATGATTCCTGCTAATACTCCCCAACAGTTAACACAGAGCTGCATTCATAAGTTTTTAATGACACCTGTGGAATCATATTATTTGGGGACCAATGAAAAGAGTGGCATGAAATGGATTTAACAGCCCATTACACACCCACCCCTACTACACACATATTTTTTTTTTTTTTTTTTTTATGTTTTTGAGATGGAGTCTCACTCTGTCACCCAGGCTGGAGCGCAGTGGCACAATACCTGCTCGCTGCAAGCTCCGCCTCCTGGGTTCACGCCATTCTCCTGCCTCAGCCTCCCAAGTAGCTGGGACTACCGGTGCCCTCCACCACGCCCAGCTAATTTTTTGTATTTTTAGTAGAAACGGGGTTTCACCATGTTAGCCAGGATGGTCTCGATCTCCTGACCTCGTGATCTGCCCACCTCAGCCTCCCAGAGTGCTGGGATTACAGGCGTGAGCCACCGCGCCCGGCGCCACGCCACACCTTTTTTTTTTAACCCAGAAAATATAAAGTGCTTTCACTTCTATGACATTTCTTTCCCTGACACATCTATGCAGGAAGGAGACAGGTATGAGACACCCTACTTTACAGACAGGGTAACTGGGACCCAGCAAGCTTAATTGACTTGTCTCCCTAAAGGCCCAGACTCAAGACGGAACCCCAGTCTTACTGGCTCCCCATTGAACCATATCGCGTCTCTCTGTGTTCCTTACCCTCCTCCCTGACCCCGCCGTCAGGCGTCACTGAAATGCCCCAGACGCATCACTGCTTTTGTTCTTAACAATGTGAAACATCAACCAAGCCCAGCAGGTGATAGAACTGGACAGCAGCCAGGGGTCTGTAAGCACTGAACAGCCAGTCTCCATGTTCACTGAAGATAATGTATGTATCAGCATGTGGTATGTTTCTGGCAGGCAAGAGAATGCAGAAGGGGTGAGTCTCCAGGTGACAAGAAAATACTTCAGGAAAGAGATTTGGGGAAAACATACAAGCCCATCTTAGTGTTAATGTGCATATATGGAGAGAACATTTATGGAATGCTCTACCTAACAAAAGGAGAAAGTTAAATCCTATTAAAAAAGGGAGTTGTAAGTCCTTGCGTGCTGCTGTTCTAAAAATTTTTGAGAGGTGGAAATTTGAAGAAAAGACCTTGAAGAAAATGGAAATTCAGTCTTGCCAAGAGATTTCTCCCTTAGCAAAAATCTAGGAGCTAAACGCAGGACCCATCCCAGGGCCTTGAAACCATACCACGTTGTATTCTGAGTCTCAAATTACTTTACTAATAGGACTTTAAATGTCCTTAGGATCTAGTGCTATCCCCAGCACCTAAATCAAGAATGGTGAGCTGAGGTAAAATATGAGAAAGAAATGCTCATTCATTTGTTATTAATACCTAAAATAATATCAGCATTTATTAGGCAATTATGTGCCAGACATTTTGTCACAATAATGCTAGGAGATAGTGCCATTATTATCATTAGTATTTTTCATAGGAGAAAACTGAGACTCGGAGAGGTTAAGTAACTGCTCAAACTAACACAGCCAGAAAGTGGCAGAGGCTAGGGTCGATTCATGGTCACCTGTCTCTTGAGTCTAAATCTCGCTGCTACTGTGCCGAATTCTTTGAGTTTGTAGGGGTGTGTGTGCTTCTGCGTCCTGGGGCAAGGGAACAACATCATTCAAGATTCGTTAAACGAAGTTTACAATGTACGTGCTGGGGAACTGCATGCTGTCTTAGAGGCTGAGGCTGGCGCCTGTGGCCACAGTACAATGGAGGGGGTGGTTAATCTGGTTTTAGAGGATGGCCGATTGGCGATGGCAGACAGAGATCAAGTAACTGGGCCCACAGGAGGGCGCGAGCACGCAGAGGCACGAGAAGAAAATGAAGAGGGCCTGAGCCCGAACTTGGGGAAATCAATGCCCAAAGCCTGAGGGACTCTGGAGGGAGGACGGGAAAGGGCCAGAGGTTCACCCCCGAACTTCCAGATTGCTCAAGAAGCGCCGGGCGGGGCCCTGCAGTCGCTCAAGCTGCGAGGAGGACCTGAGAAGCGGGTACGCCTTCGAGGTTTTAGGGACCTGAGCTCCGGCAGCAGGTGGCGAGAAGGCCCAAGCCCAGCGGTCGCCACGCCTCGCCTCTTCCCCGCCTCCCCCTTCTCTGAAAGGCCCCATTCTCTACCGCCGCCGGGGGAGCAACTGCGCTGGGAAGCCACCTAGCGCCCGGCCCCACCTTTCTTTTTTTCTTTCTTTCTTTTCTTTTTTTTTTTTTTGTCTTAATACTTTTCGGCCAAACACCGCGGCGTCAGGCAGGGCTTGGATTGGTCCGCGCCACCCCCGAGCCAGCCAATCAGCAGCTTGTTGCCAAGGTGGGGATTCGCCAGAGCGGGCGGAGGCTGCTGCGCGCCCGCTGTTGCCCAGCGAAGAAAGCAGACTTGTGAGGGCGTTTGGTGGCGCTTTCAGGTCCCAGCCAGCTGCTCGTGGGGATTGAGGGACGTGGGTGGGTGGCTGGGGGGTGAGAGGCCGAGGGCCCATATCCGGGAGGGAGGGAGCCAGTCACCTGCTTGCCTTCGCACGCCCAGCCGGCGCTGTCTCCCTCCTCCCCGAAGCTTCCTTGCCGGGCAGGTTTAACTCCAGGCAGCCGGTGTGGGATCGCCATGGCCGAAGCGGTCCCGGGTTGAAAGGCATTGCCGTTGTCCCCTTACCTTCACCACCAAGCATATTGAGGAAGAGGGACCTGCGAACGTGAGAAGGTGCAAAAAACACCCAACTAACTTCTGAGGCAGACCAGACTATGACCTGAAGACAGTGCTGTCTTGCAGTGTGTGCCCCAAAAGGGACCAGCTGACCTCGCAGGCCCGGAGGGGCTAATGAGAGAGTGAAAAGGGCCCCGGGAAGCCGAAGACGTAAATCGCACACCTTCTCCCCGTGTAACAATAATGCCCAAACCGCCACAAAGCAAGGGTCTGGACGGTAGGGTCTCACTTTTCCAACCATAACCCAGTTACACAAGGGAGAAAGGGCGGAGGCAAGTCTACCCCTCACACATTCTCCTTTGGCCTCATACTCAATTCCCCAATCCTGTTTCTCTCAGTTTCCATTGTGTAACCTAGATAAATGCCTCCTGTTCTAGTAATGGCCATAATAATATTTAATCACATTTATTGTGTACTTTCTAAGAGCTGGGTACCCTTCTGAGCACCTCACAAAAATCAATCCTCCCAACAATACCAACTAGGAACTACTTTTATCCGATCTTAAGGTTGAAAAAACAAGCAGTGAGAAGTTAGGTAACTTGCCTGTTGTCACAGAGCTAGCTGTACCTAGGTAGTCTGTTTCCACCTGGGAAACCCGTCTGACTTTGCTCTAGAATATGTGGACTTTCCTGCTATATTGCCAAAGGAAAAGGCTAGGATGGTTGCCTTTTTGAAACACCACATGCACCCCACCCAAGAGCAGGACTTTCAGTTAAGGTCCTTAGGACTCTCAAGACTTCTCCAGACTCCCGAGAGATTCCCCGTGTGGCTTCACCACTCAAAATGAACACAGATAAAATGCTGAATTTTATAGATGAATTTCACCACTATGCAAAAAAAAAAATGGAGCCAGAGAAAATCCTCCCATCTGTGCAGTGCTGATCCCCTGGACCAGCCTGGAGCATGCCTCAGAGCCAGGAGAAAGGTGAAGAATTCATCCCCCAAACTTCACAGCTTTGTTGTATGTTTTCAAAATGGATCTCGCTTAGGACAGACACCAACTTTGAAGTTGGGGAACGGTGTTAAGGGGTACAGGAAGAAGAGGCTGAGAACCTGCCCCCAGCTGGTGTTGGGAAAGGCTATTTTCAGGGCGCTGCTTAGGTGGCGAGGGCAGTCCGCTGTTTCACTTCCCATTCCCCCATGCTCTTACTCTCTGAGCCCTGCCTCTGGTTCAGTCTCCCCTACTCCCATCCTCCACCCTACCCTGCACCCTGCACCCGTTTCCCAGCTCCTGGGGCACACCATCTGCTTGTCCTCCCCCTTCCCAAGGGACTTAGCTCATAGAATAGAGACCTTTAAATAATGAAACGCCCCAAAGCCTCCCCACACTGATCCCCAGCCCCTGGCTGGGGTGTTTATTCAAAGACCAGGAGCTGGGCTGGAGGTCTGCCAACCCCACCGCCTCTATTCAGTTCCTTTCTTTTCCTGCTCAGCTGCCGAGCGGTGGCTAATGGGTCTTTTCTCTGGCTTTGGCCCCTCCGCCTGCCAGGCCTAGTGCACAGAAAAAAGCAAACAAAAAGAACAGAACTGTAAGGAGGAAGCAGGACTTTGGATGTCAGCTCTTCCAGGCTAGGGGTGGGGAGGGCGGAGGACACCAGATCCACCTCACACTGGGAAAGGGACAGGGACGAGGGTGGAGAGAGAGGACCCAGAGGCTTGGCCTGCTCCTCATCCCAATGCAGGAGCCAGAGCATCTCCCTCTGACTCTGGGGAGCTGTGTGACCAAAGGAGGAGGGGGAGAGTTTGTGAAGTGGGGAGGGGGTGTCACTTGAGTGGTTTGGGGCTTGGGCAGCATCCTCATGCAAATTAACCTGGTGAGTCACTGAAAGTTTGGTCCAGACACAAAGAAGCTGCTTCTCTCACCCGCGGCCTCCCTCCACTGCGGCAGCCCCCCTCCCCAGCCAACCAAACAAAAGGCCCAAGCCCAGCGGTGCGTGAAGGAGTGAATGGGCCAGACCGTCCCTGGTGACGTCCCACCAGACAGATGGCAACAGTTGCCCCACACCAGTTGCAAGCCTCCTTTCATCCTTCTCCCAAGTCATAAAGGAGAAAGACCCCAGTCCCTCTAGAGCCCATCAGCATCTCAGGGCCAACCCGAAGGCAGGATGGGGGCTAGAAGGTGGGTTGCCAGGGAGCGGGAGGTGAGAGGGGAACTGATGCTGCGTGTTTGGCTGGAAAACAAAAGTGTGTTGAAAGCACGGGCACTGCGGCCAGCCTGCCCATCTGTCCTCCTTTGGGGAAGCTCTGCCCCCACGCTCCTCCTCAGCTTCTGGCCGGCTCTGCGCAGAGCCGGGGCCCCTGGGAAGGAAGACTTCAGTTTGGGGCAGCAGCACTAAGCCGCAGTAATTTGGGACTTTGTACTTTGAGGCTTTCATCAGGCAAACATCCCTGACCGGCATTGTTTCGCCTCTTCAGAAATGGGCCTAAGTGGAAAATCCAAGGCCTCTGGGACAGGTGGGGAATACTGGGATCTGGGTGCTCTGCAGTTTAATGATAAAGTTTGAGTTGTTCCAGAATGGGATTCTATTAAAATCATCCACACATTCCCGCAAACATTAAGATGCTAGGAGTGGGCCAGGAGTCAGAAAACTCAGCTTCCAGTCTCAGCTCACCGTCTGCGTGTTGTGTAACTCTGGGCAAGGCATCTGGGTTTTCCGAGTTCTAATTTCCTCTCTGTAAACTGGGGAGTTAAGAACCCCCACTGCCCTACCTCCTAGTGTGGTAGAGAGCAAGCTGATGCCCAATCCAGTGCCTGGTAAACAGGAGAAGCTGCGCAAGGCTCTCAAGTTCCCCACAGCCACATCTCCCAGGAAGTGGGGTGGGCATGGCACTTTAAACGTAGTTCAAAGTACTTCACATCTATTATTTCATGAGGCAACTGAGACTAGAAAGGTCTAAGGCTGTGCAGAGATCTTTTTTTAGAGAGTAGGGGTGGAGGCTGAGCTAAGGCTAGTGCCCTCCCTGCAACCTCCTGAATCTCAGATTTTTGTCTCCCTTCTCCCTCTGCCTTCCATCAATCTACCCTGACTTGGGAGGATTTAAGGGGGGAACTCTGGGCTAAGGTGCTAAGAGTTTATTTATTGAGGTCAATACATTCAGAATAAAAGGGAGTCATCCCTATGTCTTAATCAAAGGTTTAGTAAAGTCATGATTCTGAGGCCATAGGCATGCTTTCTTCTAGGCTAAATGCTGCTGCTGTTCTTTCTGCAGAGGGCTAAGCTGGTGATGCTGGTGTTAGGGGAGGATAGGAAGCATGGGGGAGCAAAGTGGCTACCCAGAGAACACAGGGAACAGCACTTGACCCTCTCCTAACTGGCCTCATGCCCTGCTCTTCCGCCCACCCACCTGACCTCCTGTTGTTTGTGTTGGCCAAAGTGCCAGTGCCCAGAAGTGGTTGGAATGTCTTCTCCTGGGCATAAATAAGGTAGTAAAGACATGCTAGCTGCAAAGGCATTTCTCGAAACATCTGTCTTTCCCAATCCTTGCTCAAGCTAACCTCACCCATCTCTGATCATTTCCACTTGTGTACCTAACATCCGAGCACTGATGTAGGTCATTCTATGTAATTCCATTAGTTTGCATTCAATCCCATGTAGTTAGTGTTTTAGGTACTTTGATATATAATTTTCCTGTCACCTCCTTTGGACTGGCAACACTGCAGACCAATCCCTGTTCTTTCTCCTCTGCTCTCCTCTTTCCCTGTGCTTCTCGAAGGGTCCTGTCTCTGCCCATAAGAGGGCACTTACTGCAGGACACTCATTACTTGCCTGCCAGACTGATGGCTGAAACCTCAAAACCATAAAAAATGGGTTTCAAGCTGCCAGTTGCAGCTGGCCCTATGCTAGACCCAGATAACAACCTCTGGACTCCAAGGCCAGCATGGATCCACATCAATCCCTCACATTCAAATAACACCATAATCTCAACAAGTGCTTTTACATCCTGTTCCACCCTCCTGGATATCTTTGAATCTCATCCTAGGAAACAATCAGTGCTCCATTTTCTTTCCCCTGGGGAGGTGTCACAGGAGAAGCCTATTGGTCAAGCAGTAATTATGACAGCGATTATTTTCCTTTTGTGAAAACAAGAGAAGCCACTGAGACCTAAGCCTCCACCCTGAGCAGGCTCCAGTAAGAAAGGAAGTGGGTCACAATGGATACAAGGAGTTCCTGTGTTTTGTACCAGGGCTGGGAAGTCAGCAGCTGAAATTCCTGATTAGGATGACGCAACCCATTTAGCTGGCCAGTCTGTATTGAACTGGGATTTCTCCAATTGGAGCGAGGCAAAGGTAAAAGAGAGGCTTCCCTAAAAAGTCTAGACTATCTGCTCTCCTCAGTCCCTCTGGCTTCAGCTTCATTCCCAGGTACTGTGTTAGATGCAGATGCTGTGTGAATGTTGGGCAACATCAGAGGTGATCTCTAGGACCTTATATTTTAGTTGAAATATGACATATGCACAAAAAAGAAACCCATGGAATACACACAGTGGGAGGGAGCAGTGGCTTCTTGCTATAAGAACTCAGCAGGTTTTTAAAACATCACTTAACATTAGGATGAATGGCAATGATTTCACAGGGGAGAGGTGATCTGAGCTTGGTCATAAGAGATGTGTAAGATTGGGATGACAGACTGCTCATCTTATGTAGGCTATCTGCAAAGTGAACTGTGGCTTTGTGTAAAAGTTTCTGGATTCCAGAAGACAAGAGAACTAAGTATGACAAGAAGAAATAGAAGAAACCCTAGGTTTTTTGCTGTAATTTTTATTGTTTATTCAGTCAGTCTTGGATTCAAGCCTGACTGCCAGTTACAAGCACTGTGCCCATAGGTAATTTGCTTTACCTTCTGAGCCTGTTTCTTCATCTGTAGTCTAAAGGTAATAATGTCAACACTATGGAACTGCTCTGAGGAGGCCAGGCATGGTGGCTCAAGCTTGTAATCCCAGCACTTTGGGAGGCCAAGGCAGGTGGATAGCATGAACTCAGGAGTTTAAGACCAGCCTGGGCAACATGATAAAATCCTGTCTCTATAAAGAATACAAAGATTAGCTGGGTGTGGTGGTGCATGCCTATAGTCCCAGCTATTCCGGGGGCTGAGGCAAGAGAATTGCTTGAACCCGGGAATTTAAGGCTGCAGTGAGTCAAGATCATGCCATTGTATGCCAGCCTGGGTGACAGAGTGAGACCTTGTCAGGGAAAGAGAAAAGAGGAGGGGAGAGAAGGGGAGAGGAGGGGAGGGGAGAGGAGAAGAGGGGAGAGGAGGGGAGAGGAGGGGAGAGGAGGGGAAGGGAGAGGAGAAGAGGGGAGAGGAGGGGAGGGGAGAGGAGGGGAGGAGGGGAGAGGAGAGAAGAGGAGAGGAGAAGAGGGGAGAGGAGGAGAGGGAAGAGGATGGGAGAGGAGGGGAGAGGAGGGGAGGGGAGAGGAGGGGAGGAGGTGAGAGGAGAGAAGAGGAGAGGAGGGGAGGGGAGTGCAGGAGAAGGGAGGGGAGGGAACTGGAGGGGAGGAGACGAGGGAGGGAAGAAGAGAGGGAGGGAAGGAAAGAAGGGAAGGATCACACATACACAGACGAGTGTATCATTTCAACTGGACTGGAAAGACTGGAACCAAAAATACTGTCTTGCCTTCTTGGGAAGAGTGTCCAGGGGGAAACCCATGACAGTGTCTCTGCACCAAGCTGGCTGGATTTGGGGACCTCGGTGAAGATGGAGAATGTGTAGCTGTTTCAGGTCTCAGGTAAGGAAATGGAGGCTTTGCCAAGATCTTGCCGTCCCCTCCTGGCCTTTGCCTGGGGAGGCAGTGCTGTCCATTTCATGGCAGGTAGACAGCGGAGGTAGACTCAGTACTACCTGGGCTTCTCATGTAGGGATTAGAGTCCAGGGTGGCCCAAGGTCCTTGGGGTGACTGACACTTTAGGCCCTGACCCTACCCTTTCCCCCTGGAAAGAATGGAGGTTGGGAGCTTATGAAATGACCTCCTCCAGCCTGACCCGACAGAAGTGTCTGCCCTGCTCAGGAGGCCTTCTTCCTCCCTGGTCCCCTAACTGTTTACATGCTCTCAGAAAGGCAGGTGTCAGGAGGCAGCTGCTGCTTGTGGTTAACTCCCCCTAGATACAGGAGCACCAGCCTTCCCCACACCCACTGCCATTGGCTAACAGGAAGCCAAAACAGACTCCCTCTCTCCGCCCTCTGCCACCCCAGCCAGTAAATAGAGAGTACAGGAAACACCTGGAGGAGCAGGCAGCTGGCAAGGGAACAGTCTGCCCACGAAGAAAGGGTTTGCAAGGGAGTAGCTAGGCTGGGGAGGAGCTGGGGGAGGGGGGTTAGGCGCTTAATTGCACTTCTCACAGCACCCACCAGCTGCTGGGAACTAACAGCTGAGTTGCTGAAATGATCCATCCCCCTCTCAGTCCCCCACTAACACATACACAGTAAAGGGATCATCCCTCTCTAGCACCAGCTTGCCTTGAGCAAGGACAAGAGCAATCATACAAGACAGACTCTTCAGAAGGCTTTGCCTCCTCACCCTCAGCCAGAGCTTCTGAACCTCTGTGGACCATGTAAAAGTAAATCTGTGGTCCAGGCATGAAGACTGAATCATCAGTCTTCATCAGCCCACGTGATGTGAAAGCCCATGTAATGTGAAAGCTCATTCCAAAGATAAGTCTCCAGTTTTTTCCAAACTTACCTAGATCTCCATCTGTGTCTGCCTCGTTACTGCTTATGATTTCAGGTTGTTGAGGTTCAGAGTGGAACTGACCTCACCAAGATCGAATGAAGCCCTGCCATCAGCATCCACCCAAGAACGTGCTCACTAGTGTGTAGACCTTGTGCCGGGAACCATGTATGCAGGCTGGCTTAGCTTACAGAGCTCCTTCACTCCCTCTTAGGAGATTCCCAAATAGAGCACTTTTCCTTTTAGGTTTAGAGTGGGAGGATGGAGGGGTGGTGAGGAGGGGACACTTGCCACATGGCTACCTGAGGACCATACTGTAGTTTGTTCAACCCGTATGTTTCATTCAGTAGTCAGTGTACTTAGGCCTGCCCTGTGCAGAGTGGTAGACAAGCACATGGAGGTGAAAAAGGAAATAGAAAACAGTGGTTCCTGCCATGGAGGTGTGAGTGACGACAGTTGGAGAGGGGAGAAGGGCTTGCAGAGCCATCAGACATCAACTCAAAGCAATGTGCTGCCGGCCCGGTGGCTCACGCCTGTAATCCCAGCACTTTGGGAGGCCAAGGCCACCAGATCACTTGAGGTCAGGAGTTTGAGACCAACCTGGCCATCGTGTGGAAGCCCTGTCTCTACTAAAAATACAAAGTTAGCCTGGTGTGGTGGCACGTGCCTGTAATCCCTGCTACTTGGGAGGCTGAGGCAGGAGAATGGCTTGAACCTGGGAGGTAGAGGTTGCAGTGAGCCGAGATCACACCACTGCACTCCAGCCTGGGTAAAGGAGTGAGATTCCATCACACACACACAAAGCAATGTGCTGTGTTTGCCATAAAAAGTGTGAACAGTAGTAAACTATGTGTGTACATCCTTAAGGGGTTCTGAAGTAAGAAATATGTCATAAAGATGTGAGCCATTTTAAACCATATGCATGAATGCTGGAAATCCCTGAGGTAAGAACATATATAGAGGACAAGTGGAATTATTCAGGGAAGGCATCCTGAAGAGGCAGTGGTAAAGGAAAACAGCATCGATGCTGGAGACAGGCGCACGTAGGTTTTAAACCCATTTCCACCACTTCCCTCTTCTAGTTACTGGTGTCTTGCTTTCTTCATCTGTGAATCTGAGGTCATAAGATCTCAGAGACTGCATTAGAGATACTGTGTGTAAGGCACCAGGCAGAGTCCCTGGCAATAGTGAGTGTTCAGCACACAGTAGTGCTCACATCCTAGAAGAAAGTGATTTGTGCCATGTCAATTGGCAGAGTACAGAAACTTGCAGATGTCGGCAGAGCTGCAAGGAAAGGTGAGCAGGAGACAATTTGGTAAGGGGTTCTGGGTGGTTGGGCTGCTGCACAAGGAGTTTGGGGTTGGAAAGACTGAAAGAGCCCTAGGATTCCCATCTTAGGGATATAGAATGGCAAAGAAAGTCAGCAGGAAGGGAATGGCATGATGAAAATAGAGTTTGCATGCTCGCTTCGGCAGCACATATACTAAAATTGGAACAATACGGAGATTAGCATGGCTCCTGCGCAAGGATGACACACAAATTTGTGAAGCATTCCATATTTTTATAAATTAAAAAAATTGGGGGAAAAAGAAAATAGAGTTTGTGTTGTCCTAGGATGATGGTCAGTCCGGTGGTAGGGCAAGGAGGGCAGGGGGCTGTTATATGAATGTTTAACAGAGGACAAGACCTGGGTTATGTGCTGGCAGGAAATAGAACAGAAGAAATAGATTTTTTTTTTTCTGTTCCATGTGGAAACGAAAATAGAATGGTAAGAGATCATTTAGCACAAGTGACTCATTTTACAGATGGGAAAACTGAGGCTCACGAAGGAGAAAAGGTGGTGCAATAATGTTATCTGCAGTCATTGTGGATTTTTCATGAGATGATTTATAAACTAAACACTTTCAAAGGAAGGAAGGAAGGAAGGAAACAAAATGCAAACTGAGGCTCAGAGTGCTAAAGGGACTTGTTCAAGATATCGAAGACTTCTATTACAAGTTATTGTCAGCCCTGAAGCTAGGCCCCCTATTTCCTAACAGCTCCTACCCCAGTGCCATTTCCATCAGCCCCCAGTCAGCCTCCAAAGTAGAGATTGGGAAGGATTTCTTTGGATAGAATCAGCGTTTAGTAGCTGTGGAATCCATTCTCCCTCTCCTGCCACCAGAGTCCTTTCCTGGCGTCAGCCCAGCTTTCTTCTCTCCAGGTGGTTACCTTTTGGGTAAATCCACTTAGGGAGTTAATTGATAACGAAGGCTCTCCCACATTATGATTTAAAGTGTGAACACCCACATCCAAGTGACATTTACATTTCACTGAGAGGTGCTTAAAGACCTAAAAGCCTGCAAGATTCAGAGGACCAAGTTTTCTTAAGGTGCAATCACAGGTTCCTAGTGAGTCCCAGCTCAAAACAGGTAAATGGGCTTATTTTTTTTTCTTCCACCCCTAATCTAAATTCCTATCATCCACTAGCCTCCACTCTTGGCAACTTTGACATTCGTTTGTTCAACCAGTATTCACTAGTACCTACTAAGTACCAGACACTGTTCAGGCAAGGTCTCTGGACTACATTCTGGCTATATATTCAGGGTTATAAAACCGAACATCATGGGAACTCAAGGGGAGGCCACATAGCCCAGTCTGTGAAGGGGAGATGTCACTGAAAAATGTGAACTTGAAAGTGTGAACAGTGAACAGTGAACACTGGGAAAGTGTGAACTTGAAAACGTGAGTCAACCTGGCTAAAGTAGGTGGATAGGAAGGGGACAGGGCATTCCTTGAGCAAAGGCCTGGAGGCTGCAGTCCCAAGCGCAAGTTTAATGGGCACCACCAGTTGAAAGTGGAGAGAGCTGCTTTTTGTCTAATTTTAGGGGTGAAGAGGCCCCTTGTGTGCCTTCATTTCTATCAGCAACATGCCAGAATGCTCCTTCCTAGAGATTGTGGCCGTAGGGACAACCTTCCACTGAGGTCCCCAACGCAGAGATTCACTCCTAGCTTGGGGAGTAGGGTTGAAAACCCCTATATCCCATTCCCAGGTGGCCCCAGGTACATCACAGGCCACAAGTTGGGAGCACACACAGATATGTACTTTAAAAAAACAGCATTTAACACTTTCAAAAAATTAGTTGCCATCATTAGAGTTTAGGGAGATGTCAAATAAACATCTACATTTCAGGCTGCTCTTGAAAATTACAATCTCTGAAATCACTGGCCTCATGACTGGCCTCTCATGATTGCAGTGGACTGGAGTTAAGGAACAGGGGCTCTTTTCAGACAAGGTTTGAGCTCACTCCTCAAGTTTACCCTGGCTTTTGTCCAGCCAGCCTCACTTATCTGCTGCCTGGTTCCACCCTCACTCCCGTGCCCATCAAATTTTAAATGGCCCTTCCCTGATGGTGATGTTAAGTAAAGCAGCTCTTGCTCCAAACTCACCCAGCTATTACCTCTTCTTATCTGATGTGCCCCAGGCAACCTCTGCAGTTTACTGGACAAGAGTTGAATCAAGGGTCATTCTTGTTTATAGGAATGAGGGTGGAGAATGGAAGAACCACTGGGAACAAAATGGCTTGGAGCTGCTGGGGCCCAGAGATCCAGGCTCACATCAGGGGAATGGATTGGCTGCATATCCAGGGCACACTCGTTTGTATAAGATCCTTATCCAGGGCCCTGGTAGCCTCTTAGACTGAGCTCAAACATTTTTCTTGCCAAAGAAGTGGTGTGGAGAGAAAGCCAGAGAGCTCAGGCTTGCCCTTCTCAGCTTCCCCATTTATTTCTCTTCTGGGAAGGGAGAACCTGTGGTGTACTCCACAGTTGGGCCGAGTGGAGGTAAGTAAAGCTGCTATTAGAAAACTTTCCCCACCCACTTTGTGTGTAAACGAGCACATAGCTCAGTTTGGTATTAATCCACAAGCAGACCAGTGGAGCCAATGGGTCAAAGTTGCCCTGTGGCCCACCAATGACGTCAGATGTCTTGCAAGGATACTGTACATTTCTACAAGAATGACAGAAGTCAGACATGAATTCATTCAGTTATCAATCATTAATTCAGCAGGTACTTTTAGAGTCCCTACTGTGGGCTACATATGACCCTAGAAAGGGCTTTTGGATTGTGCATATTTTCTTTGCCACAGCCTGGGCTGTGCATGTTTTGTTTTATTTTATTTTATTTATTTATTTATTTATTTATTCATGTAGAGATGTGGTCTCACTATGTTGCCCAGGTTGGTCTCAAACTCCTGGGCTCAAGTGATCCACCTGCCATGGCCTCCCAAAATGTTGGGATTATAGGCATGAGTCACCATGCCTGGCCTGTGCATGTATTTTTAGTAGAGACTGGGTTTCGCCATTTTGGCCAGGCTGGTCTCAAACTCCTGAGTTTGTGAGCCACCCTCTTCGGCATCCCAAAGTGCTGGGATTACAGGCCTGAGTCACCACGCCCAGCCCTGTGCATGTTTTTAAACAAAGGATTGAAAATCATCTTTGTAGGGAAGAGGCCACAGGCTGCTCCTCAGATGGTGTTATCTGTAGCCATTCTTTTTTTTTTTTTTTTTTTTTTTTTTTGAGACGGAGTCTTGCTCTGTCGTCCAGGCTGGAGTGCACTGGGGCGGTCTCAGCTCACTGCAGCCTCCACCTCCCAGGTCCAAGTGATTCTCCTGCTTCAGCCTCCTGAGTAGCTGGGATTACAGGTGCATGCCACCATCCAGCTAATTTTTGTATTTTCAGTAGAGACGGGGTTTTACAGTGTTGGTCAGGCTGGTCTCGACCTCCTGACCTCGTGAGCCGTCAGCCTCAGTCTCCCAAAGTGCTAGGATTACAGGCGTGAGCCACCGCACCCAGTCAGCTGTAGCCATTCTTGAAGGTACTAGTAGGTGCTATGATTTTAATAATGATTTCCTTCTAGTTAGCAGTATGCCAGAGTGTTCTTCTTCATTTTAGTACCTTTCATTTTAGACCCTCTTCAGAATCTTTAAGAAGATGTGAATTTCTATTTAGAGCAACTATTCTCAGGCTGGGCATGGTGGCTCACACCTGTAATCCTAGCACCTTGGGAGGCTGAGGTAGGTGGATTACTTGAGGTCAGGAGTTGGATTCCAGCCTGGCCAACATGGTGAAACCCCATCTCTACTTAAAATATAAAAATTAGCTGGGCATAGTTGCAGCACCTGTAATCCCAGCTATTCAGGAGGCTGAGGCAGGAGAATCTCTTTTCTTTTTTTTTTTTTTTTAGGTTTTTTATTATTATACTTTAAGTTCTAGGGTACATGTGCACAACGTGCAGGTTTGTTACATAGGTATACATGTGCCACGTTGGTTTGCTGCACCCATCAACTCATCTTTTACATTAGGTATTTCTCCTAAATGCTATCCCTCCCCCAGTCCCCCACCGCCCGACAGGCCCCAGTGTGTGTTGTTCCCCACCCTGTGTCCAAGTGATCTCGTTGTTCAATTCCCACCTATGAGTGAGAACATGCGGTGTTTGATTTTCTGTCCAAAAAAACAAGTTTGCTGAGAATGATGGTTTCCAGCTTCATCCATGTCTCTGCAAAGGACATGAATTCATCCTTTTTTATGGCTGCATAGTATTCCATGATGTATATGTGCCACATTTTCTTAATCCAGTCTATCATTGATGGACATTTAGGTTGGTTCCAAGTCTTTGCTATTGTGAACGGTGCTGCAATAAACATACGTGTACATGTGTCTTTATAGTAGCAGGATTTATAATCCTTTGGATATATACCCAGTAATGGGATGGCTGGGTCAAATGGTATTTCTAGTTCTAGATCCTTGAGGAATTGCCACATTGTCTTCCACAACGGTTGAACTAATTTACACTCCTACCAATAGTGTAAAAGCATTCCTACTTCTCCACATCCTCTCCAGCATCTGTTGTTTCCTGACTTTTTAATGATCACCATTCGTGAGATGGTATCTCATTGTGGTTTTGGTTTGCATGTCTCTGATGACCAGTGATGATGAGCATTTTTTCATGTGTCCGTTGGCTGCATAAATGTCTTCTTTTGAGAAGTGTCTGTTCATATCCTTTGCCCGCTTTTTAATGGGGTTGATTTTTTCTTGCAAATTTGTTTAAGTTCTTTGTAGATTCTGGATATTAGCCCTTTGTCAGATGGGTAGATTGCAAAACTCTTCTCCCATTCTGTAGGTTGCCTGTTCACTCTGATGGTAGTTTCTTTCACTGTGCAGAAGCTCTTTAGTTTAATTAGATCCCATTTGTCAAGTTTGGCTTTTGTTGCCATTGCTTTTGGTGTTTTAGTCATGAAGTCCTTGCCCACGTGAGGCAGGAGAATCTCTTGAACCAAGGTGGCAGAGGTTGCAGTGACTGGAGATCATTCCATTGCACTCCAGCCTTGGCAACAAGAATGAAACTCTGTTTCAAAAAAAAAAAAAGAAAGAACAAGTATTCTCTTTTTGTTGAGTACTTAAGTGTGCCAGGACAATTATAAGTAGCTTATGGATCTCATTTAATCTTCATAACAACATTTTGAAGTGGGTTATATTCGGGGAAATTGAGGCCTGGTTGAAGTCACTAGCCACCAGGTTGCACAGTGGATAGGTGGGTGGTACAGCTGAGATTAAACCTCCCTAGGCAGCCTAACACCAGAGCCTGAGCTCCTAACCTCTTTGTAGTACTGCTTCACGGGGTTTGCAAACTGAAACCTTATCAGGCAAGAGTCTGACCCAAGCAAAAAGTTATTAATTACTGTACTTCCCAGCCCAAATTACCTTTCAGTTCAACTAACTGATAGTAATGACAATAATGATGCTAATTTGCCCCCCAGTGATTGGCAGTATAATGGGAAGGGATGATTTAGAATCAAAAGCTGAAAAAGACTGGGTGAGAACCGTAATCCCAGCAGTTTGGGAAGCTGAGACAGGAGGATTGCTTGAGGCCAGGAGTTTGAGACTGGCCCGGGCAATATAGCAAGATCCCATCTCTAAAAAAAAAATAACAAAAAATTAGCCCACACCTAATAGCTACTCGGGAAGCTGAGGCAGGGGTATCACCTGAGACTAGAAGATGGAGGATGCAGTGAGCAGTGATCATACCACTGTACTCCAGCCTGGGCAACAGAGTGAAACCTTGTCTCAATAAATAAATAAATAAATAAATAGCCAAAGAAAAGAACATAGGTCATTTAATCCAAAGCTCTAATTTTTTTTTTTTTTTTTTTTTAGACGGAGTATGACTCTGTTGCCCAGGCTGGATTGAGTACAGTGGTGCAATCTCAGCTCGCTGCAACCTCGGCCTCCCAGGTTCGAGCAATTCTCCTGCCTCAGCCTCCCAAGTAGCTGGAATTACAGGTGCCTGCCACTATACTCAGCTAACTTTTTGTATTTTTAGTAGAGACGGGGTTTCACCATATTGGCCAGGCTGGTCTCGAACTCCTGACTTTGTGATTCGCCTGCCTTGGCCTCCCAAAATGCTGAGATTACAAGCGTAAGCCACCACTCCCAGCTTTTTTTTTTTTTTTTTTTTTTTTGAGATAGAGTCTTGCTTTGTCGCCCAGGCTGGAGTGCAGTGACTCAATCTCGGCTACTGCAACCTCTGCCTCCCAGGTTCAAGTGATTCTCCTGCCTCAGCCTCCTGAGTAGCTGAGACTACAGGCACACGCCACCACACCTGACTAATTTTTGTATTTAGAGTAGAGATGGGGTTTCGCCATGTTGGCCAGGCTGGTCTTGAACTATTAGCCTCAAGTGATCCATCCGCCTCGGCCTCCCAAACTGCTGGGATTACAGTCATGAGCCACTGCACCCAGCCGAGCCACTGCACCCAGCCACCCCCCTAATTTTTTAGACAGAAAAGCTGAGGAACTTGTCCAAACTCACACAGCTAGGTAGGAAGTACCAGGACCACAACCCATACATTCTTCCTCCCAGTCCAGAACTCTTTCTGTTGCACCAATCTTTGTTGGGCCAGGACACCTGAGTCCTCACCTTCCTTACCAAAGGCTCCTTACAGGAGTCAGGCCTACAGAAGTGGGTTTCTTCCTCCTGGGACTTGTTTGTTGCAGCACCAAGGACTCCCCCACCCAGAACTCCTTATCAGGATCCAGGGTGGGCTCTTAATCTGCAGTGTGCAGAGCCTTGTCTGCACTCTCTGGGGAGGTGCATTATCATTCAAAAACAGCTGACTGACCACAGATCTCCCAAGCTGGCACTGCTTACCAAGTGGAGAAGATGGAAGCAGAACAGACCAACCAGTGCCTAGTCCCTGAACACATGAAAGCCACGAACTGCAACTCTTCAAGCAATTTCAGGCCAGAGCCCCTGTACCCCCAAGTAGCCAAGGGGTGTGCTCCAGTTTTACTGAAATTGGTTCATATCTAAAAAGAAAACACATTGCTTGATCACAGAATGCTCTCACGTAAATTGAGGAACTGCTAGTTTAGCAAGAGCCGAGACTGGCCCCAAGGCGAATCTGCCGTGCTGTGGCTCCCCTGACCTGAAGACACAGAAGTGGGTGAAGGGTCCTCTCAGTCTCCAACCTTCCCTGAATTTCAGGCTTTCCACTAAACAAGGAAATATTCTTCATGAGCAAGGCTTTTTAGGAATCAGGAAGATAGATGCTGACTTTGTAGCAAACGCTCAAAAGAGGGTGGGCAAAAATCTCTCAACACTAACCCTGTCCTTACATCCAAAAAAGTAGGTCCTCTCAAGCAAGTGTCTAAGACATTTATTTCAGAAGCTACAAATAAAAGTGGGACTACTCCTTTCAATTAACAACCCCTTGATACAATGAATTTAACCAAATTCTATTTATGATACAGATGACCTGGCCTCCCCTAACCCCATCCCTGGCTCCCCTACCCTCCTCACTCAATACAGGCGTAGCACACACAGTCTCCCTGGGCTACCTCCAACATAGCACACCTAGAGAAAACTATATGTTTGTTGATAAAGGTCATGGAGGTATGAAATGAAGTTGGGGGAGTTGTCATTTTATATGAAGCAACATGTGTAAAATTTAGTTTAAATACAGGTCACCGCCCGGTGCAGTGACTCACATCTGTAATCCCAGCACTTTGGGAGGCCAAAGCGGGCAGATCACCTCAGATCAGGAGTTCGAGACCATCCTGGCTAACATGGTGAAACCCTGTCTCTTATACTGAAAGTACAAAAATTAGCCAGGCATGGTGGCGGGCACCTGTAATCCCAGCTACTCCAGAGGCTGAGGCAGGACAATCGCTTGAACCCGGAAGGCGGAGGTTGCAGTGAGCCGAGATCGTACCACTGCACTCCAGCCTAGGCGACAAGAGCGAGCGAGACTCCATCTCAAATAAATAAATAAACAAATAAATAAATAAATACAGCTCACCTACAGCCAAGAAAAAACTAGACCACGTCGGGAATGTACTTGCCCTCAGTGGGAAACTCTGGGCTTGTGTCAAAAATCTCATGGAAAGAACTCAAAAGTCAGGGAGGATAAAAACTGTTATTTCCTTGCATGTAGCCAAAGGGAGTTATAAATTGGTCACAAACTTTTGGCTCTCACTCCAGTGTTTGCTGTCAGAAGTAGCTGCTCTTTGGCTAACCTGCAGCATTGGCATTCAGCTCCAGTGCATAGATCCTGAGGACTAGCTGCTCTTGTCTAACAAGACAAGTATGGTGGGTAGCAAATGGCAGCCCCAGAGATGACAAGAGCACCTTTACTGGGAATTGCCAACAATCCTGCCTTAGCCTGGGAAGGAGTTCATTACCTGCTGCTTACCAAACCCTGATTATTGAGACAGGCTCTGTCTTAATCATTTTTAATATGTTCAGTGCCTAGCACTTACTGACAATACATGCTTGCTAAATGAATGAATGACTGAATGAATGAATGAAATGAAGGACTATCAAAAACAAAAAAACAAGATGCATAAGATGGAGATCTGACTAGACTAGGGAATGTTCAGACTAGAACCCTGTTACTTCTAGCATCTTCACAGGGAAATTAGAATCCTCATTAAAGATGGAAGTAGGCTGGGCATGGTGGCTCACGCCTGTAATCCCAGCACTTTGGGAGGCGAAGGCAGGGGGACCACTTGAGCTCAGGAGTTTGAGACCAGCCTGGGCAACATGGCAAAACCCCGTCCCTACAAAAATTACAAAAATCAGCCAGGTGTGGTGGCACATGCCTGCAGTCTCAGCTACTCAAGAGGCAGAGGTGGGAGAATTATCTGAGCCCAGGAGGCAGAGGTTGCAATGAGCTGAGATTGCACCACTGCACTCCAGCCTGAGCGACAGAACGAGACCCTGTCTCAAAAACAAAACAAAAACAAAAAATAAACACACACACACACACACACACACGAGAAAAAAAAAACAAAAACAAAAACAAAAAAACAGGGAAGTAACGAGCTACTTTCCAGGGAAGAGGGGATGCTTGGAAATGGCCCAGCCATACAACCAGATTTTTCTTTTATGCCACCCACATGCTGTAGATTGAGTGCAACTGAGGAGAAATACTATTAAACGCAAAGAAAGGATTTGGATCTGAAAGGGAAATGCAAATGTACAATGTGAGAATTTTATCTTCTCTACACCACACAAGTTTATCCTGCTACATTTTTATTAAAGTAACAAAAAGGTGTACATTTGTCCATAAGCTGTACATTCTTCCATATAAAAACACTATCATACAATTAGTAACCTTTGTCTTTTCTGTCAGAATAGCTTACAAACATACTACTATTATTTATTTTTACTTAATAGGAGAGACAGGCCTGCTCAACAGTCCAGCTCGGGGGTTTCATTGTTTTTAAAGTGAACATCATCAAGAAGAGAAGAGAGACAAGATTAAGCATGAGACCATGGGGCTGCTTCTAAAAAGGCAGGGACCTGTTTGCAGACAAGATGCAAGAACACAGCCTGCAGTGATTCACAGCTTTGTTTCAACCCACAAGCCAGAAAATTAGCTCTTGGGTCTGTGGGCCCAAAGTGAACTTTAAAGCAATAAAGACTGGAAGCAGGGTCTGGGAAGGCAATACAAAATGTGGAGAGTTGAAAAGGAGGCAGAGCTGGCAGGAATGGGTAGGGAGAGTGTTTGGTAAATAGCACCTTTGAGTCAAAATTGAGCAGTTAAGAAATCCAGGAAAGGGGACTGGCTGTGGGGAGGGGAACCTGGGGGTAGAGGAAGTGGGGGAAGATTCCTCACTAAGGGGCAACAGCAGGAGGGTGGCCATCCTGGCCAAATGCCCTAGCCCTGTCCTTCTTCAGGTGATTCGGTTTGGGAAACTTGAGGTCTTTTGAGGACCCTTCATCCATGTCACTGAGAAATTGAAGGAAGGGAGTTTCTTCCCAGTGTAGCTTTCCACTTTTCTCCAACCCACAACAGTAAATATTGCACAAGTCTACGACAAATTTGGATTGTACTGAGACAGACAGCAACCTTTCCCACAGATGCTCTGAGCACCAGGGAGAAAAAACAGTGCCCAAGGTTTGGCTTTTATTTAGTGTCGGCCCTGCAAGAATACCAAGTAGTCTTGCAGAACATGGGGCACTCTCCCATTCAGCCAAGGAATACATGCAAGGCTGACCAGCCAGCCATCATCCCAAGGAGAGCAGGAGAGATGGTTCCCTAAGCCCACCAGGGCATCAGGAGGTTCTGAGAGCCAGTTTTCCTCCAGACCCTCCTGGGACCCAGGGGGCATATTGCACAGTGACTGAGAACTCTTGTCCTAGAAAATAGGGTAGCTCCATGGCCCGACCAGAAGGGAAGAGGGAGGAGAGGGTGAGAGGAGAGTTGTGCTTTTGAAAAGAAGGCAGTAATAGAGGACCTGGAGTTCCCTGTAGCTTTTGAGCCACCTCTCAAAGGGATCATGGCAGCAGCAACAAGACTTCCATGTGGTTCCAAAAAGAAGAGTTTGGCCAAAAAACATCCCCAGTGGATACTCTTTGGGTCCCAAAATTCCATTGCAAATCACCCCCAAATTATTTGCCACACATACACACAAAGCAGCACTAGCAAAGCAAAGGTTTTGTGCAGAGTTCCCTTCCATCCTAACCCCAGTAACTTCCAGTTCCCTCCTCCCCCCTCAGGAAAAAAACAAAACAAAACAAAAACCCCCAAAGCTTTAGATTCCTGGCTGGAAAGCAACATCTATAGGCCCCTGAGGGTAGAATTAGAAACAAGTCATGATTTCAAGAAAAGCTGCTTAGGACAGTAGGAATCAGGAGAGGCCTTTTCACTCTCTGCCCAGGACCTCATTAGAAAATTAAAAGAAATATAAAGTATAATTAAAAAGAAAAAGGAAAAAAAAAAGATAACATAGTATTATTTAAGTCCAGGCATGAATGCCCCTGAGTAATAGAGGAGCCAGGGATGCAGGTGTCTGGCTGGGGGAGACAGAGAGTTCTGAACTTGGCCTCTCTTCCTCCCCCAGGGCAAATCCCAACCTCTCTGTTCACAGTTGCTAATCTTGCTCGCTCCCTCTCCCATCTTCCTGGGGCGCTAGCCAAACGTCTCCCACTTCACCTTGGCTAGGTCTACCCCCTAACAGCTCCCCCTCCTATAGGCAGACACTGGCTCACAGACTCAAGCACACACAACAGTTCTCTCCAAAGGCACCTGGGGAGGCCACTTCCAAGCAGCTCCCTTGAAGGATTTTTTTTCTTAAAAAAAATCTTTTGGTTTTTTTCCTCCTCTTTTCTTAAAAAAAAAAAAAAATAATATATATAAATAGCTCTTCATTTAAAAATACAGTTCCCCAGGTTGAGGTATGTGGTGGCCTGTTGTCAGGGCAGCATGAGCACGGCGGCGCCCAGGGCGGGGGCGGAGGGGTCTAGCTGGAGACCGCCATCACGTAGTTCTTGGAGGGGCTGCTCCGGCCCAGCAGCACTTGGTTCTTGCAGGTGAGGAGCCCACAGGAGGCGGCCACTGGGGCCTCCTCGTACAAGACGCAGATGGAGCCGTCCTCCCCAATGCGGTAGGACACCTCATAGGGGTCCACCCACAGGGTCAGCTCGCTGGGCAGCAGCTGGTGCAGCTGGGGCTGGCTGAGTCCGATCTGGCTGGCCACCCTGCTGATGATGGGGTCCATCTTGTGGTTGATGCGAATGCAGCGGTAGCCGGAGCCCTTGGACGGCTTTTCAGGAAACCAGTGGTGTTTGTAGTGCTCTGTGGAGACAGGACGGGGGGAGATGCCCTGGTTAGAGCAGCTGGGCCATGGATACTACCACAGAGCAGGGAGGAGGGTCAAGGAACAGGAGAGGAAGGGGCCCTTTAAGTAAGGGAGGTGGATTCCTCTGAGTTCCAGGACCCTCTTGCCACTTAGCAGAGAAAATTTTATGGAAGCGGGAGAGATCTGCTTTCCTGCTTCCAGAACGTGTGTGTGTGTGTGTGTGTACGTTGGGAGGGGATTCCAGAGCTCTGGGGTACTCTCCAGTGGCCAGTGTATTGCTTTTGGCACACCCCCAGTTTCAGGAGGGAAGGGTGTGACTGGGGCTGGCATGTCCAGGCAGGGCCTCTGGAGACCTGTGAGCTGAAGTTTCAGGGCCAGGAAGGCTGCCAACATTGTTGGGTCCACAGCAAGTAATTGGGCCTCCCACCCTGTGTTCCCTCTGCTTCCTTCAGAAGAGTCAGGGAACCTTCCTTAGCAGTGCCCAAGGGAGTGAAAACTGGGTTGTTTTGATGAAACATCTGTTTTTCTCAGAAGGCAGGGTCTGTGTGGGTGCGTTCCGAGATGGCTATCGCTTCCCCCCAAACTGACAGCAACCAGCTAGAAACAGCTGGGAGAGAGGTCTCTCCCCAGCCAGCGAGCAGGCTGCTTATCTCTTCACCTCCCAACTCGAAGGCCAGCAGGGCAGGGTCACCAGCTACCAGGCTCTCCTCCCTACCACAATAGGTGGCAGATGGCTAAGGGGAACCAAAGAGAACACAAAGGGGGCCCAAATTCCAACTTGAAGCGAGTCAACAACCAGTGGACTGCCCCAGGCACAGCGCACCCCGACCGGCAGGAAGAACGGCACTGGGACTCCGAGTTGTTGAAAAGACTCGACTGCACCTTCTTCCCTCATCGGGACCCCTCGGCCGACCGGGCGGCCCGCAACAACATCCATCGAGCGTCTTAAGATCTCGAGGGTCCAGCGAGGGAGACGAGCCCGTAATGAGACCGGGGCATAAGCTGGGGACTCGGGCTGGCACTCCAGGACCAGGGTTTGCGCCTCCGAGAGCGTGGAGGGGCGCGCCCCATCAGAACAGCCACGGGCCGAGACCCGATCACAGGGCTGGGGAGGAGGACCCAGGAAACTAGGGACTGCGGGCCGCCCCGGGGGTCGGAGGAGGGCCACCGAGTCCCAAAGCTGCTCCTGTGGGTGACCCTGCCGCAGGAGTAAAGGAAAGACGGCCCTGGCAGGGAAGGGGCCGACCTCCGGTGGCGCCAGGCCCCTCGGCACGCGCTCACCTGTGAGTGCCTCCTGGAGCGCCCCGCTGAAGACCTTAAGCCGCTGCTCGCTCACGCAGCCCCGGGTCCTCAGGAGGCTGGAGAGGAAGCCTACGGCGGCGGCGATCTCCGGGAGCATGTCGGTTCCCTTCCCGTGGCTCATGTCGCGCGCGGCTCGGGCTCAGTGAGAGGTCTCGGGTGGGAAGTACGGGTCCACAAGCCAGCGCTGCCCTGGCCGCTGCTGGGGCTCTGCCCGGACTTTCCCCTGGCGGCCTTTTTCAGAAGGTCCAGGGAGGTGGGGACAACCGGTGGCGGCGCTCATTGGCCGCGGCCAGCGGATGGGGGCGGGGCTCGGGCCCGCCCCGCCCCGCCCCGCGCTCCGGCGCTCTTCCCCGCCCCCGCCACCCCAGCCCCCGCCCTCGCAGCCTTGGCGGCGCTGAGGTCATCGCTCGCTGACGTCAGTGCTAGGAACCTGCGCCCGGCTGAGCTGAGCGAGACGAGAGGAGAAAGCGAGGCTCGGGGAGGAGGCTGAGAGCCCTGGAGGAGGGAGGCGGCTCCCGAGTACTCCGCGCCGGGCTGGCCCCGGCCTCGCCTCTCCTCCCATTTTTAAGGCTCGGGTTAGAGGCCACCTCCTCCGAGAAGCCTTCGGTGACACCACCAGAAGGCTTCCCAGAACCGTTCCCAGGTGGTTCCCCTTTCGGATTCCCACAGCATTTTCCAACCATACACGGTCAGAACCACTCACCAGGACGTGTTGTCACCATTTTACCTCTTTGCCTCGTCTCTTAACTAGATGAAATGGGTTCCTCTTGGCTCTTTGGAAGGGGAGGCTGTCTTCTGCTTATTTCCGTAGTAATCCCACCTCCCACAACAAGTTCCGTTCTGCAGCAATGCTTTTTCTTTTGCTGAGAAACATTCAAGTCTAAGTTTTATGGTGGATAGGGGTAGGGGGTGTGTTGCAAGACTTTTGTCTTCTTAACTTATTTTTCTAGTTCTCACTTTCCTTAAGTGCTAATTTTTTTGAATTAGTAGTCTGCTCTCAACTGTACATATTTTTCCGTCCACTCCCTCCTTCCCCAGCTGTCTTCCTTCCTTATTGTGGATTGGACCTTCTCGAGAAAGAATCCGGCCTCAGTCTCCCTCTTCCACACTCAGGGACCGCCACCATCACAGGCACTCGGTGGATGTCTTCCGAATGGGGATAACTTCTACCCAACACCCCGAAGCCTGGCCCAGGGTCTGGCATACAGATGCCCAGTGTTTGTAAGGTGACTCAAACCCAATGGCCTCTGTAAATTCCTATTTTCCTTGAACTCTGAGCCCTCTGACCACCATCTGGAAGCAGTGTCCCTGTCCTTTTTCCTTATGCCCCAGGCTTCTCCACCCCGCTGCCTGGCTGTGCTGGCCCTGGATCCCTTCCTGCCCCGTTCCCCACACTATGTCTCCTCAGTCCTCCTCCCTTTTCTCTAGGCTGCCTTTCCTTGGAGAGGTCCTATGCATGCAGTCTGTCTTGATGTTTACTGTTTTACAGTGACTTTTCTCATCTGCACAGTCTGTCCTCCTGTCTTTCCATCCTGCTCCTGTTCCCACCAGCTCTGTCCTCTCCCTCAGATGTCCAGCCACCACCTCAATGTGAGCAGAAGCCCATTGTCTTCTCCAAAGCTAGCTCCCTCTTGATCTCCATTTCTGTCAGCCATACCATCATTTCCCAGTCACTCTGTACAGAAAGGTCAGCCTCTCCTTGTACTTTGCTCCCCAGATCCAGTCCCCAAATCGGTTGCTTCTTTCTGTCTAGATGGTTGCAGTGGATTCCATCCAGTCCCATCCCCAGGCCACCCTTCCCACTGTTAGTGGAGTTCCCTTGGTAAAATACTTCATTCCCTGGCTCTTTTCTTGATCAGGTCATTCCGAAACATCCCCTCCCCGATTGGTCTACTAATTCAAGTCCAGACTCCTTTGCCTAATGTTTAAGACCCTTCATAATTTAGCGCCATCTACCTTTTTAGGTTTCTGCTACTTTGTGTTCCAGGGTCACTCTTCTCACTGCCCTCTAAGTATCACAGCGAATCTACAGCCTGGATCCCTCAACAGCTTGCCCATGATCCCCATCTCTGCCCTGTAACGTGGTCCCCATTCCATGCATGCCTGAACATGCATGACCTTGCTGCTCCGTGGCTCATGTCCTTATCTCCTGCATACATCATTGTCTCTACCACGCCCCACCCCCACCTCAATCTCTCACACTACTGAAGGTACAGTGTAATCTTGGTCTTCCACCTTGAAAGCCTATGCTGACCATTCTCTCGAGGCTGGGCATTCACTGGGCATTCACAATCTATCATTTGGCATTGTTAGTGATCTTTTTAGAGACTCAACCACAGTTTGCAAGTTACTTGAAAACAGGTTACTATGCTCACATGTCCCACATTTCTGGGACAATTCAGAATTCAAATATGCTGCTCTACTGCTTCATATAACAAATCAAAACGACCCCAAATACTAATATTTTGGCATTAAACGTATCTCTTAGACGGCCTCTTTCACTGGCTTCTCCCCAAACGCTGGATCAGGCCAGATGAGGCCATTACTTCTCCTCACTGAGGGGAAAGAATTATTTGTTACAGGAAATAGGGCTGACTCTGGAAACAAGTTAACTTAAAGATATACCAAACCATACAGACCAGGTGTCAGCAAGGCCAGAACTGACCAAGGTCAACCACTAAGGAAGTCAGGGAAATAGGTCAAGATATAGACAGCTATATAGGGTCATTCAGCACCTAAATCTGAAAACGCCGACCATCTTCCTGGGTATGTCTGTGACAGGGGTGAGTCGTAGGAGATGCCTAACATCTCTTGCAACTGCACTGCTGAAAAAAATATTGTGGTAGCCCCTCACCTGTTTTTTGCTTTAGAAAATAGAATTCTGTCCTTATGTAGATTTTTCTGTCACTCACCAGGCCACACAGTGAATTCTCAAGAGAACCAGGACTGGGACCAAATTTTCTGACTTCAAGTATGGGACCTTTTCATTAGACTGTGGTGCCCTTCTGCTGCTGTTGCATGGGCCGCCGTCCGACAGAGCTGTCATTGCAGATGATGTAGTGAATGGGACAGGAGCCGGGAGGCTGGAACCCTTTGTCTCCACCATTACCTGGGGTGTGTCTTGGCCTCCTCATTGGTGATTAGTTTGTGAACTTTGTGTAGGGCAGAGATGATCCATAAATACCAGAAGGCAGTGCCCCCGCTTTCTCCTCTTTTCTTTTTCTTTTTTTTTCTTTTTTTTTTTTTTTTGAGATGGGATCTCGCTCTGTCATCAGGCTGGAGTGCAGTGGCCTGATCTCAGCTCACTGCAACCTCCGCCTCCCGGGTTCAAGCAATTCTCCTGCCTTAGCCTCCCGAGTAGCTGGGACTACAAGCATGTGCCACCATGCCCAGCTATTTTTGTATTTTTAGTAGAGGTGGGGTTTTATCATATTGGCCAGGATGATCTCGATCTCTTGACCTCGTGATCCACCCACCTCGGCTTCCCAAAGTGCTGGGATTACAGGTGTGAGCCATTGTGCCCAGACTCTCCTCTTTTCTTTCTATACACAAGCCTAGGGAGAGGAAGCTTAATTTATCTCACATTCAAAGTTCCCCAGTCAATATACAGCGTAGCCGGGTGTGGTGGCTCATGCCTGTAATCCCAGGACTTTGGGAGGCTGAGGCAGACTGATCATTTGAGGACAGGAGTTTGAGACCAGCCTGGCAAACATGGCGAAACCCAGTCTCTGCTAAAAATAAGTAATAATAATAATAATAATAATAATAATAAATTAGCTGGGTGTGGTGGCGGGCACTGGTAAAGCCTACTCCAGAGGCTCAGGCAGCAGAATCGGTTGAACCCGGGAGGCAGAGTTTGCAGTGAGCCGAGATCACGACACTGCACTCCATCCTGGGCAACAGAGTGAGAATCCATCTCAAAACATAAAAAATAATTAATTAAAAATATACATATGCATACGGTGTAATTGTACTCAACTCTGGATTTAGGTTCTCAATCAATTTCTGAACAAATACATTATAGTAGTCCCAATTGTTTTTGAAATTTCCTGAAACTACTCTTAAATTGCTAGGACTAGAATCCTTAGAAGCTCTAAAAGTCAAGCTGTCACCCCTGCTTTTTTTCTTTGCATGTTGCCTGTTGCTTCCCATTCCTTGGTATAATCAAGGTGCTGTTTGAGCAGCAAGATAAGGAGAATGGGTCGCCTCTCCCTCCCCACCTGTCCTTCCTGCTTCTCTTTCTCCATTCCTGCCCTTCCTCCTCCTCCTCTTCCTCCTCATTCTTCTCTCCCTCCCCACCTGTCCTTCCTGCTTCTCTTTCTCCATTCCTGCCCTTCCTCCTCCTCCTCTTCCTCCTCATTCTTCTCTCCCTCCCTCCACTCCCACCCAAGGGTCTTGGGTTGAATTTTGAACTTTAAATGTTGACATGTGCTGACCAGTGACTTCACCCACTGAAGAGGGGGAATGGGGTGGTAGAAGTGAGGGTGGACTTCATTTATGCCCCATCTGGACCAGAACTTCTGTCCCATTTGACCTCAGACCTATTGATTCCTCTAGTCCTGGTTGCTCACCTCGCCCACTTGCATGGCCCACCTGTGTGACCCACTCAGGAGTGACCCACCTGCTCTCTTCAGACCATATTCCCATTCAGAAGTGGGTCCCACTTCTCAGGCCTCTGTGCTGGCCCTGTTTGTGGGGTTAGCATGCAGCCCTGCTCTCCATTTCCAGCTCAGAAGCAACTGGATCTTTGTAAGTAATTTCTGTCTTTCCCAGAGCCCTGTTGGGCCTGTGGGGACTTGGCTTGGTTGCCTCAATTTTCTGAGCACAGGTAGAAACCTGAGGTTGAGTGAGGCAGGCAGAGGCTGGGCTGAGATATTCTAGGAGGATAACATCAGGTCATTTCTACACCATGCAGAGTGTATTTTTTGTTGGTCTGTGTGTGTGTGTCAGTGTGGTTAGGGAGTTATTAGTTATATATTTGAGTGAGCATACATACTTAGATTGCACTTGGGCTCTGATGTGTGTGGGTAGCAGGGGATATGGATATGTGTTCACTATGTTAATAAGCACATACAATGGTATCTGTTGAAGAAGGACGTCTTGTGAAATGTTATGATAGAGTGTACATTTTGGTGGAGTATGTCTGAGTATAGCTGGTGCAAATACTAATTTGATCTTTCCTCTTAACAGACCTCATTGGTGACAACTTGACTGTGCTGACCAGAGCTGATAAGAAACATCACCCGGGGAAGACCAGCTGCCTCTTCCTCACTTCCTAATCAGGGTGGAGATACTGCTAAATATATCACAACTCTTTGCAAGCATCATTGGGTAACGATCAGGACATCTTTGGGGGTTCCCTATCAGTTTCTCACAAAGTTGAACCTTTCAAGGTCAGTTCTAGGCCAGCCAGTCTGGGAGTCATTCTTTAGTATCAGAAGAGAATTTAAGAAGAGGAGAAAATGACATTGTCTCTAAAACCTGCTAATGAGAACTATAGGAAGGTAGCTATTTTTAATATTTCTGGTTTGAACCCCTTCCTCCACCCCAGAATGAACTGAGAGTAGGGACAGAAATAGATAATGCAAAGATTATTAGGGTTGAGGGTAAGCAGAAAACTACCCATCTGGACTGAAGGAAGGCTTGCTAACACATCAGTAAGCAAACAGCTTTCTAATCTGCAGGTAACAAGTTTTACATCCCTGAGGACACTTTTTGAGATGGGACTTTGTTGTTTTTTGTTTTTTTGAGACGGAGTCTCGCTCTGTCACCCAGGCTGGAGTGCCGTGGTACGGTCTTGGCTCACTGCAACTTCTGCCTTCCGGGTTCAAACGATTCTCCTGTCTCCGGCCTCCCAAGTAGCTGGGATTACAAATGCACACCACCACCCCAGCTAATTTTTTTGTTGTTGTTGTATTTTTAGTAGAGACAGGGTTTCATCATGTTGGTCAGGCGGGTCTTGAACTCCTGACCTTGTGATCTGCCCTCCTTGGCCTCCCAAAGTGCTAGGATTACAGGCGTGAGCCACCGCGCCCAGCCTGGGGCTTTCTGAGACCCTACTGAAGGCTGAAGAAGAGTGTGGAAGCTAAAGAGTAACCCATTCCACCACTTGTTCTGAAGATAAAAGAAGCAAAAAAAGATTAAATTGTATAAAAAGCACTTAAATTAGACAACAGAAGAATGTCCTGATACAAAGTAAGTGTCTAAGATGTGTTAAACAAGATGCCCACTCCAGCCAGGACTCAGACACTCCTGGGTAGAGAGCATCTTCACAGTTTGGGATGAAAGTGACTACACGGAGTGGTGGAGTGAAGGCTGCAGGCCCCTCCCCAAGGTGGCATCTAACCCCGGAGGTATCAGGACCTCAGAGGCTACCCACATGATTTCCAGCTGATGAGCAGAAATAGCCGTGGCAGGTGCAGGCTTCACTTGCTGCCACCAACTTGGGAGCTCACCAAACACCCAGTGGCCAAAAGCACCAGGGTCTCTCTAAGCCCCGGGCTCACTGCCAGGCAAGCTTGGGTGCTTGGGAGGGCCATGGTTCTTCACAGTGCAGCCCCTGGATTTCTTCTCAATTCACTCAACTCTCTCTCCTGAATCCCATCTGTGCAGCTCGGAAGTCACAAATTGGAACCCCTCAAGGCAAAGCTGAACATAGATACAAATGGTTTTGTCTGTGTAGTGTTTAAGCACTTAAAAAATTCGTTGTGAACATTTAATAATTAGGAAGTGTCAAAATGAAAACATCTAGAATTTCTCTGTAAAAACCAGAAGATCTGTTAACACTGATCCCACACTTCTATTTGGCAATGGCTGGCCCCTAAGACAAGGAGTATGTCCTCTAGCTCACCACAGTCTCCACCATTACCTACTGCATCCCTGCTGAGACAAAGTGGTACTTGCCATTTAGTAAGGATGAATGCTGTTTTTTTTTTTAAATTATACTTAATCCTCATTTACATTACCTGCCTTGATTCTGGAGGTATTTGAATTTACATCTCCTCATAAAGAATAAATCTCAAAATCGTCATCTCTAATTTCACCTTTATTACAGAGCTTCCAATTCATTTTTTTTCCAATTGAGAGGTGGACACCTTTGGAGCATTTTTCTGGTGTTTCAGTCTCAACATGTAACAGATCAAAGATACTTCTCTCCCTTCTTCCTTGTTTCTTAGTTCTTTCTCTCTCTCCATAGTATTACCCTTCTTTTTTCTGCTTTAAAAACCTTCAATAGCGTCCCATTGCCTGTAGTACTAATTAAAAATGTCTCATCTGACATTCAAATGGCTGCGTACCAAGGGGCCTTAGGATACCCATTCAGATCACCCGGGAAGTCTGATAAAAATTCAGTTCATGCAGCCTCTCCCTGAGATTCCGGACCCCACCCACCTCAAACTACTGAATCAGTTATTCACTATGTGTGTGTATATGTATATATTTATATAACTACGTGTGTGTGTGTATATTTTTATATATATATATATATTTATATTTTTTTTTTTTTTTTTTCTTTTTGAGACGAAGTCTCACTCTGTCACCCAGGTTGGAGTGCAATGGCGAGATCTCGGCTCACTGCAACCTCTGCCCACCCGGGTTCAAGTGATTCTCCTGCCTCAGGCTCCCGAGTAGCTGGGATTACAGGCACCTGCCACCACGCCTGGCTAATTTTTGTATTTTAAGTAGAGATGGGGTTTCACCATCTTGGCCAGGCTGGTCTTGAACTCCTGACCTCGTGATCCACCCACCTCAGCCTCCCAAAGTGCTAGATTACAAGTGTGAGCCACCTCGCCTGGCCTTTAGTTATTAGGTATATGAGAGGTAATTTATAGGAAGCACCTAGCATAGTACCTAAATATTACAGATGCTCAGCAAACCATATCTCATAATTGCCAACTGTCAGAAGCAGGCTTTTTTCAGAAATCATCTACACAAAAATTTTAATTCTTCAGATGAAGAAAAGAAAGCTGTGAGATGAAAAAAAAAATGTCCCAAGTCACACAGCTACTAGTGGCGAGGCTAGGACTAGAACCTAGATCTCCCACCCAGTCCAGGGCCCTTTCCATTAGGCCAGACTCCCATCATGTGACCCTGGCTTTATTCATGTATTTACTTACTCAAGGAATATTTATTGGGTTCCCCTGGGAGCCAGCGGTGAACTGTTGTGGGTTTGGGAGTTGGTGTTAGCATTCCAAGTGTCTATCTGGGGGTGAGGGCTGGAGGCTGAGTGTATGAGATGGTCACTTGGAGACACACGGAGCCCAGGAGCAGGATGAGTTCAGCTACTCACATAGAAGTTGATATTTCCTCAGGTGGCAGCAGGAATTTAGAGTACAGAGAAAGGCCCTGAGCCTCGCAGCGGCCAAGAGGGCCCATGATGATGAGACAGTGGGGTAAATGAACTTCGGAGAAAGGCACGAGGAATGACGGCAGGGAAAGGCTAACACAGAGCAAGAAAGCATTGGTCCCTGCCGCCTCATCCTGAGGGGTGTTGGGTAAGGCAGAAAAACAGGTTTCTCTTGACACAGCCCATTTGAGGGAATGCCAGGAGATGGAGAAAATGCTTGGAGGGGATGAGGATATAGTGGACTTTTCTGGGCCCAAAGGTGGCTCAATGAAAGGGTTTGGAAAGGAGGGTGGTGAGAGTCAGACTAGCACAGAGCACGCCCACAGTGGAATGGGGATGAGAACATGTGCCCTTCGGACAGTGACCAGCATCCAAAGAGGGAGAGTGAGGATGTTAGGCTTGGCTGGGCCTTGGAGGTGGCAACCAAACACAGGGTTCCAGGAGAGAGGCCTGGCAACTGAGATATGAGACCCAGAGTCTTTCTGGACAGGGCAGAGAAAGACAATCTCCAGGGAACTGCCACTTCTGCTCTCAGAGGCCAGCCACTGCCTTGACGACTGCAGAGTGGGCTCCGTGTCTTGCAGAGACAGGGCCTCCAGGGTCCTGGATGCAGGCTGTGTGCTCCCCTAACTCACCTCTTTATCCTGCACTACTCTGCATCGCATTGGCCCACACAGGCCCACTCTACCGCTTCTGGGAGGGAGGGGCTGGAAACTGTTAGGAATTCATCAAGCTTATAACTAAAGCTGACTCCATGCCAGGCCCCATCTGGGGAAGGAATCTGCTCCCCCAAAGGCATGTATTCCCCTGAGGGTTGCTCCTCAGCTGCTGTGCCCTACTAACCCACTAGTGTCTGTGGGAAGAGGAATGATCTGGACTTCTCACCCTCCTTTGCCAGCCTGGCTGTGTGGTCAGGGAAGAGTGAAGACAAGAAGGATGGCTGGGGGTACAGGAGAGAGAGTGAAGAGAGGATGAGGCGGGAGCTGGGGAGAGCGGGGAGACGTGGACAGATGGCCAGACCAATATTTGGCTGGAAAGGTCCCTAGTGATGTGTTTTTGTTTCTGCGACTCCCTCGGTGTATCAGGAGCAAAAGGATGGGAATGATCTGCGAACAGTCTGTTGTCCTGGAGGCCCCCCCAAGAATGTGACCTCCCACACCTTCTCCCTCTAGGCCTTCTATGATAGGAGAAGGTGTGACTGAAAGTGCCGGAAACTCACAGGGGAACACATGGACTTGGGACAGAAGCAGATCTGAAGCTGAATTTATTGCCTCTTTCCCAAATTTAGAAGACAGACATGTTGTAAACCCTCCTCATCCTCACTCCCAGGGGCCCAGGATAAATCCCCTTTATCTCCAGACGAAAAACAAGAGAAGAGGCCCTGGACCTATTGGAGCTTCCCCAGATGTTGTTTTGGCAGAGCCGTAATGGGGCTGGGCCTCCTGGGGCTGAGTGTCTGGGGCAAGCAGGAAGCTGGCATCACAGCTGTGACAGCCAGAGACCACCCGGGGGGCAGGGGCTGAAGGGTGGAGGAAGACAGATTCAGAAAGGAGGACATGAGAAAGAGTCTAAAGAAGAGGTACTGCAGCTTCTCACCTGTGGCCTCCTGGCTCTCGGCCTGAGGTGCTTCTCTCCTGCACCATGGACTCAGGTCCGGGGCAGGTCAAGCATTTTTCCATCCATGTGGTTTGGAGGAAGGGACCAGGAGAAAGGGAGAGATGGTTGGACTTCTATAAGCCTTAGTTTGCTTATATGTAACAAACGAGTATTGGGCTAGGAGACCTACCCTGCCTCTTAATCTGTCATCTGTGGTTCACATTGACAACTCCTTGGGTCCTAGTGGAATACGTGATCACCTGCCAGCAAGAGAGGATTTTCCTGATTAGGTGACAGATATCCTGGAGCCCTACTTCCTGAGCGGATCCCATATCCAATTACTGGCCCAGTCCTGTCAGTCATCCTTTTGAAATACCTTCTACTCAGCATCACCAAAACCACCAACCGTTAGATGTTCTTGGATAGTTTCAGCAGTTCCCTAAGTGGTCTCTTTGCCCGAAGCGCTTCCCTTCCTGCCCTTTCCTCAGTCCACACTCTGCTGTCAGAGCTCCTAAACTACAGGTGTGTCTTGTCTCTTTCATGCTTAACAGCTTTGAAGGCTCTCTACAGTTGAAAGTTTAATTCTTGGTTTGGCCTTCAAGGCCTTTACAGTCTGGCCCAACCTCTAAGCTCAGTTAACCCATTCTCAGTGTTTCTCAAATACATACTTTGCACTTTCATACCATTGTGCCTTTGTAGTTTTAACAGTGAGGTCTTGCCATGTTGCCCAGGCTCCGGAGTGCAGTGCTTCTTCACAGGCATGACCATAGCTCCCTACAGCATCAAACTCCTCACCTCAAGCAATCAACCTGCCTCCGCCTCCTGAGTAGCTGAGTGCCCAGCTCATTGTACCTTTACTCATGTTATTTGCTCTGCCTGAAATTCTCTCTGTTCAGCTCTTTGTCCATCAAAAAGCTGACTGATTATTCAAGACTGGCTTCTATATTGTCTCCTACGTGAAGTCTTCCTGGATTCACCATCACTCCATCTCCCTACTGGAATGAATCACTTCCTCCTCTGTGCACATATATATAAATATATATATACACACACACACATATGTATATACTCATATCCCAGTGTTACAGTTCATTGTGTAGACTTGTGAGATTGTGATTTCTTGAAGGCAAACACTGGGTTGTACATTTATACTTCAGTGTCTGGCACATACTTTGGCCTCCAGCACACAGTAGGTACTCAGTGAAGCTTTATTAAATTTGGTTGAAATAATTATCTCCATGCAAGCGATACAGAAGGAGTGAAAACATTATTCTTCCCACATTATTGAAGACAAAAGTAAGGCACATATAGGGCAATGGACATGTCAGGAAAGTCTCTAAAAAGGGGGCTGGGGTGGTGGGGGGTAGTGGGCTAGGGAAGGGTGGGAAAGGATTCTAAATCCTACTTCTTCCATCCCTTCCACTAAGAATAAGTTTGGGGAGGAGTGGAGAGGAATCTTTATTTAGATTACGAATGGGTGGTCTGAGCTGCTTGTTATGATATATTAGTCTTTTTTTTTTTTTTTTTTTGAGGCAGGATCTCACTCTGTTGCTTAGGCTGGAGTACAGTGGTGCAGTCTCGGCTCACTGCAACCTCCATCTCCCATATTCAAGTTATTCGCCTGCCTCAGCTTCCTGAGTAGCTGGGATTACAGTTGTGCACCACCACACCTGGCTAATTTTTGTTATTTTTAGTAGAGATGGGGTTTCACCATGTTGGCCAGGCTGATCTCGAACTCCTGACCTCGTGTGATCTGCCCACCTCAGCATACCAAAGTGCTGGGATTATAGGCGCCTGGCCTTATATCAGGCTTGTTTTGATGATGACTGGCCCTGATGGCATATAATTACACTTTTTTATTTTGGTGTCCCCAGATGGGCTAATTAAGTTTTTGAACTGACATATTTCTTCTAGTGTGGTGGGCAGAGCACATCCCTTGGAGCCACACTGGCTAGGTTCAAAGATAGCACACTTCCTAGCTGTGCTATCTTAGGCAAGTTATTGAAGCTCTCTGTGCCTTAAATTTTTATCTGTAAAATGAGATTAATAGTAATTCTTACCTCTTAGAGTTGTTGGGAGATTCAAATGAGTTTACAATACTTAGAATGGTGTCTGGCATATAATAGTGGTCAGTACATGTTAACTATTATTACTTATCACTTATACTTTGCTTACTTCCAAGAAGAATTTGAGATAGCTTAAAATATTAAACCACATAGAGGATAATTATATGTGTGCATTCATATTATATTAAAGATCAGAAGCGAATTGGTAGTAGGAGGGAGAAAGAGAAAGATAAATTGTTTCAAACTTGTTTGAATCAGTTACTTCTTCGACACCTAAATTTATCTTTGAACTTCCGGGAAGCCAAGGTAAAAAGGGAAATACCTGCATTATATAGTTTTCATGTGAAATATAAGAAAGCATTCAAGTTAGCCTGTTAAAACCCACCCCCACCAGCCCGTTCCATCCGCACATTCCTCAAGAAGAAATTTATGATATGAATGCCTATATTGGAATATTGGAGCCAAGGAATCTGAAGTTGTTCTCAGCTGGCATTTAGTATCTTCCTCAATTGGGTTTACCTTTAATAAGAGCCCATAACGACAACAGAAGTAATCAGGATAATGGCTGGGATAGTAACAATCAATATCATCTCTACATTTCTTTCTATCCTTATTTCAGGGTTTCCTTCCTTCCCTCTTGGCTCAGGAACTCTCTGAGGTCAGGGGTTGAGCCTCGCTCGGTCAAACAGTCAGGTGGCCCCAGGTGGTTTCAGCTGCCTCCGTGCAGCATTAGAGTTATGTGGAAGCAAGGTGGAATCCATGGCAAAAACTCTTGAGGTGAATGGAGACAGGAAGGTTATGAAGTATGTCTAAGAGGGCTTTGAGACGATTGAGCTCCCAAACATGTAACAGAATGATTATTTCAGTGGGAATGGGTAAGCTCCTAGAAAGATAACAACTCTCTGTCTCCTACCATTCGAATTCAGAGGAATCTATTGTAAGTCAATATCCTTATGTAAAAACATTGCATAAGTCCAGGAAGACCACCATCATGATCCTCCAACCTGACCTGCCAGGCTTAAAAACAGCGGCTCTGCTGGGTGCGGTGGCTCACACCTGTAATCCCAGCACTTTGGGAGGCTGAGGCGGGTAGATCATCTGAGGTCAGAAGTTCAAGACCAGCCTGATCAACATGGAGAAACCCCATCTCTACTAAAATTACAAAATTAGCAGGGCGTGGTGGTGCTTGCCTGTAATCCCAGCTACTCGGGAGGCTGAAGCAAAAGAATCGCTTGAACCTAGGAGGCGGAGGTTGCAGGGAGCCGAGATCGTGCCATTGCACTCCAGCCTGGGCAACAAGAGCGAAACTCCATCTCAAAAAAAAAAAAAAAAAAAAAAAGTGGCTCTTTGCCTAAGAACTTACACACTCAGAAGCTTTGGACCTATCTTGTTGAATTCTTCACGTTCAGAGGTGTGGGTGGGGATTACAGCTGAAATACTCTGCAGAAGAAAACAAAAGGAATCTATATTTTTGTTCCTGACAGAAAGGAGCAAAAAAAAAGGGGATTAAGTAACCTTAAAATGGTGTTGGGAGGGCCTAGAGCCTGTGTGAGAGAGGAAGCTGAGGGAAGTTTAAAAACAGAAATGCCCAATGTTCCCTTTCTGAGCTGTTTACATTTTTGTGAAATTAACCCCCTCAGGAGACCCTAATCTTCACTAACACCCATGATGCATGTACAGACCTTGTAAGGAGTTCGTATGAAGAAGCAAGAGACAGGGCTGACACGGATCACAACAGTGAGTGCTCAGGCTCAGCAGGATTACTCCTAAATGGAACTGGCTTGAGATCCCAAAGCCAGAGGCATTGATGAGAAGGAATATCTTCCCCACCCTCCATCCCCACTTCCAGGGGAATCTGGAATATTTTGAGGAAGACTGTTGGGTCACTCATCGATCTTCAAATAAAACATGAAACCAGTCTTGCCCAGCGCCTAAAGAGCAGTTGGCCACAGCTGACAAACAGTTTACCCAGTGGGAGCATGGAATTAGGTGTCACCTTCAATGCCTGATGTTTAATGAGGACAACCATCTCCAAAGGGAGGTTACCTGCCTGCCCACTGTGCAGTCTACTTCTAGGCAACCTAGCACAGTCCTCCCTGAGTGGGGGTTCCATGGGGCTCATTGAAGACAGTGAGTGGGGAGGAAAATCCTGCAGAAATTTACGATGTCTGGCTGGCCCTATGGCTCACTACCATTTACATATGGGTCACAAATCAATCACTTGACCTCATGATCTGAATACCTTTTGTCCTCTTTGTCCTAGAGTGATCAAAGGAAGGAGATTTAGTCCCCACCCTCAGAGACAGAGAGTGTGGGCTCTTCATTCTGGCTGGGGGGAAATGGTTCCTGCCCGCAGGACACTCCGAGTTGCCAAGGAGGGAGAAGTGTCCACATCGAGGACACAGATCAAAGCTGCCAGTAGACAGGCGAATGTGGGCAGACCCGCACTGCACAAACACGATTCACAATTAACCAAGGAGTTGGAGTGAAGGTGCCAGCAGGAAATAGCTTGTTGGGCCTGGGAGTTTTGAGCTGAGCTGGATTTGGAGGGATAGAGTTCTTACTAGCACCAACAGAAGACAGTCATGTGCTGCACGGTGTCCAGTACAGTGCAAGGCGTTTGCACAATGACCGCTCACCCGCGGTTCCCCTCCCTGCTGGAAGGGTAATCTCAAGCACGCTCACCACTTGCTTCCTAATAGAGGCCCCAAACAGCTCGCCACAATGCACACAAGAGGCAGACTCCGGATGACTTTATTTACACAGCTTAAGCTTTTCAACAGGGTCAAAGGGCATTCTCAGAGCACACGGGTGTGGCCCGGGACAGGCAGGTTCTGGAGGGGGCACCTGAACAGGTTTCTCCTCTGTGGCACCAAGTGACCATCTGTAAGTCTGAATAGCACTTTACAGTTCGCAAAGCTGTTTTACACCAAGCAGAACACTCATCTAGTCCTTACTAGGCTCGAGGCCAGTATCCTCTATATTTTATGGAGAAGGAAGCTGGGGCCTGAGGAATTATAAGACAAGTTTAAGGCCCCACAGCAGAAGCGAGGACATGGTTTCTACCACCCAACCCTGGCCTAGCATCACAGCCTTCCGGCCGTGGACTTTGGGATGCAGAGCATTCAGAGACTATCAGAGTGCATCTATGAAAGGCCACCTGGTCATCTGCATTTCAATCTAGCTCTGCACATTTCATGAGAAACCCACAGAGGGAGGATGCAGAGCAGCAGCGTCTGGGAAGGCTGCCCGCCTGGGCTCTGGCTCTCGGGAGGAGACGGGGAAGCCAGCGTCCCTTTTCCAAATGCGGGTCACCTTTGCCCCGGCCTGGGCATTGTTTGGGAGAGGAGAGCCTGGCCCTTGATGGCTGGCAGCTGTTGCCCTCCCCACGAGCGCCCCTGCCCTCCCGGCCCCTCCGGAGTCTGTGCCCATATAAGGGAAGCACTTCCCCGCGGCCGAGGTAGAGGCTGTGACGCCCCCGGTCTACGTCAGCGGCTGGCGGGAGGCGGGAAAGCCCGGCAGAAAAACAAGTGACGCGGCGCAGAAGGGAGGAGGCGGGTGGCGGGAGGGAGCGGCCACACCTAGCTGGGTTAACCCCTGCCCAGGCGGCCAGAGCCAAGGACTGAGTGTGGCCAGCCAAGGTCGTGGACTGTCTTTGAGCTTCTGTGTGAATGGGGGGCGTGGAGCCGGGGAAGTCGGAGGCCAGGGATTGCGCTGGTGACACCTGCCTGAGCACTTCTGTCCTGGGGTGGGCGCAGGTATTTGTGCTCTGGAGGATCTGCTCTTTGGACGTCCAAATGTGTTTCACAGCCTGCGCATTTTGCCTGGTGGTGTCAAAGACGCATATGACATACTGCAGAGCCTAGGGATTTTCCCATGGGTGTTTAAATACAATCACGTCTCCTATTGAAACTCAACCTCTTCTGTCCTGAAACAAGCAAACAAAAAGAACAACTGGCATCTGTGTTTCCAGAGACCCCCAGAAAGTCTCAGAAGAGGTGCTGCTGTAAGGGGACTGGCTTCTCATTAGCCAAGCAGCCTCCCCATCTCTTCCTCAGACCAGTCAAATAAAAAGGTCTGGCCTAGGGGCTGATGGAGAAGCAGCCTCAAAAATGAGGGTTTCCGGAGGCCTCTTGTCAGGCAGAGGCCAAGAAAAAAAACAGAAAAGGAAGAGAAACTGCAATGAGAACTCAGGGCTCATTCATGGAGCCTTCATTTTCCGGGGGCACTTCATTGTGGGGGGCACTCTGATTTCTGAGTCCAGCTGTGCACTCAGATAAATCCTGTTGGAGTGTTGTTCTCAGAGGCCTGCCCCGTCTCGCCTGAAATTGTGGGTGTGCGTGCCTGCCTGTGGTGGGTTGGGGAGTAAATTGGCTATCTCAGCCTCCAGGGAAAGTCCCCAGGGCCTCCCAACCATCCCTTCACACCCACAGTGCTTAGCCACCCACATTCGCTCCTCTATCTAAGACCTACTTCCTCTCTCTGCTTCCCCTGGCCCAGTCTCTCCCTGGTGGAGAGTTGTCTGGGTGGAAAACTCACCCCATCCCCAAGCTCTGGGTGCTGCGATAGAGTGGGAGTTTGAGGCATGAAAAACAGCTAGTGGCCCTCCTTGGCAGGGCATTGGCCAAGGATGTGGCAAGTTTGCCTTGGCCAATGTCCCTGTCTCTGAGGCTTGGCCACAGTCCCTGTCTCTGAGGCTTATCCTCAGGGTGGCTGGTGAACATGGTTTTTCATGCCTGGGAATTTAAAAGCCTGCTGGAGGTGCCTTCCTTCCTCAGGAGCCAGTGTCCTGGGACTCGATGATACCAAAGTTGCTGAAGAATAAAAACAATGGGGTAGTGTTTGTGTGTCTGCCTGGACAGTACTGCATAGTGGTTATGGGTGTGGGCTTTGGGGTCAGATGGGAGCTTAGCTGTGCCACTTGCTGGTAGGTCTTCTGGCAAGTTCCCAACCTCTTTGAGCCTCAATTTCCTTGTTTGCAAAATAGAAGTAAAAGTATTAATCGTGTTGATTTTTTTTTCTTTTTTTTTTTTTTTTTTTTTTGTGGCAGGGTCTCACTCTGTCACCCAAGCTGGAGTGCAGTGGCAGGATCACAGCTCACTGCAGCCTTGACCTCCTGGGCTCAAACGATTCTCCCACCTTAACCTCTGGAGTAGCTGGGACCACAGGCATGTAACACCATGCCTGGCTAATTTTTTGGGTATTTTTTGTAGAGACGGGGTTTTGCCATGTTGCCCAGGCTGGTCTCCAACTCCTTGAGCTCAAGCAATCCATCTGCCTTGGCCTCCCAAAGTGCTGGAATTATAGGCATGAGCCACCGCACCTGGCCTGCATTGTTCTTTTGAAGATAAAAAGAGATCACGTTTATTAAGCATTCTGCACATATGTTCACTCTTTCCACAATATTTGCGCGCCCAACACATAGTAAACACATTAAATAGTAACTTTTATTACTATTAGCAGTGGTAGCAGTATCAGAAAAGTCCTCTTGGACACCACATGGAGAGTTAGCCGGAGTCACCAGGTGTTCCAGGTTTGCCTTTGGTGGTCCCCTGCTTCTCACCTTTCTTCGAGGTTGCTCTGGTACCTCATCACCTCCACCACCTCGTCTACCATCCTGACCTCAGCCTGGCCTGGAAGAAAGTGCAATGAGTGTGGAAGCACAAGACCAATGCTTCCACCCCAGCTTCGCCCTGCCCTGGGCCACTCCACCCTTCTGAGCCTCAATTTCCTTATCACTGAAATAGGGGGAATACTTTCTGGCTGGCTTCATTTATTGTGAGAGTCAAGAGAATAAACGTTTGTGAAAATACTTTGAAAACAGCCCCTAGCTATCAGTTTTCCACCAGGCGAATTCTCCCTTCTCATTCTCGGCACAAGCTCCTACCCCATTCCTCCCCTTCAAGTCTCTGTCGATTTTCATGGCTTTGGGCATTTTGTTCACAGTTCTGTTGACGTTCCCTTGACCTCAGAATTCTGGAGGTGGCTTAATTCCGACTTCCCCTATGGACACCTCCTCAGGGCAGGAAATATGCCTTATTCATTCATCCTGTGATCCCAGTGCCAGGCCCAGGAAGTGCACATAGTAGGAGCTCAGTCAACGCTGGTTCCCTTTCTTCTACCGGCAAATCCCAGGGATGGAGGCCTGAAAAAGGCCCCAGTAGAATTTAAGGGAGCAGACTCTGTCCTCCGAGAGAGAGAGAGAGAGAGAGAGAGAGAGAGAGAGAGAGAGGGGGGTGGGTTAGGGAAGAAGGGAGGACAGGAGGAAAGGAGGGGAGCGGCCCTGCGCTGCGCAGGCCAAAGGATGCCCACTGTCGCCACACATAGATGCAAGGTAATACCAGTCTCCACAGGGGGACGTTGTGCTGACTGGTTTTACTCAGCGTTCCCAAGGCTGGGAGAACCTCTGAGAGCCTCAGCAGAGAGCCAAGCCACTCTTCCTGGTAGGAAAGCAAACATTCTAAAAGGGAAGTCCTTGGGTAACAAGTTCCACTTCCTCACAGCCAGAGCACTAACCTACAACCCCGCCCTCCCTTCCTCCCCCACCACACAGGCAAACCGTTTCCTCTTCTGCTGAGCTCATGGAAACAAAGAACAGCTGTCCTCTCATTGATTGGTTTAAACATAAGAGACTCTTGCTTTACCTCCCCAACCCCTCACCCCAACCTCTGATGACCAAAATCTCAGCACAGGCTGGCTCCCCTCCGGCCTCCACCCACTCCCCTGGGCATAGAGGGGCAGCCCCTGGGCCGCCCACAGGCTCCCTCCTCCCTGTGGTGACCAGCCTCTGCCTGCCACTGAGACACACCTGTCCACCCTCGGTTGGGTGACTGCAGCTGCCCGGCCACTGGCTCTTACCAGTGTGGCTTTGGCATTCACACTTTTGCCACCATGATTTTGTCTCTGCAGTGGGCCTTGCGCAAGGCTGGGAGGAAACAGCCTCTGTAGAAATCAAGGTTTCCTGCTTTGTAAGGGCTGATGCGGTGCCATGGAGATATCTCCTATGACTTCGCCAGGCAAACTGCAGGCCAAGGGAAGAATCGGGAGTGTGAAGTCCTGAGTTCACAGCTACTCAGAAACCCCTCTAAGCCTCAGTGTTTTCATTTGAAAAACGACAGTGGCAAACTGCTTATAGAGTGACTGTCAGGATCAAAAGAGATGTGGTTATGAAGGTGCATTGAAAATGGTGCCACCATGGACACATGAGTTGCTATTTCTGCCTGCCACCTCCACAGACCCCAGGTCACCACCAGCTGCCATCTCTACAAGTGGCCCTGCCTTCCTGAAAACCCCAAACCAAGACTTGCCTCCCTGGGCATCTGAATCCACCCCATCCTGTCTCCTTTGGCTTACTTACTCAATCTACACCACAGGGAAATGCATCCATTGCTTAAGAAGTGTGGAAAGTTTCCTCCAGTTTTTTCCATGGTTTGTGTGCTTGTCTTACCTGTTCTGCCTCCTTCCTAGCACCATGGGAGTATAAGCTGGCTCCTCTGCAATGCATCCGTGGCCAGTACCTCTGTTCCGTCACAGCACAGGATAACAATAAGTGTGCCAAATGGAAGTGTGTGGGGGGAGAGGGCACACAGCCAGATGGCTCCTTGGGGCAAAGCCTTATTTCTACCACATAGGACTTTGTAGACATTGCTCTCTGGCTATAGAGGAGTTTTGTGCTCATTTTCTCTTGTGAATCAAGCTAATTTTGGATTCACTGGGATACAATAGTGAACCGAAAGACAGCTGCCTGCAAGAGGAGCTCAGAGAACCCAGCAGAATCAAGCCCTGGGAAGCCTTTTAGAGGATGATTTGCAGAGAAGGAGTGGGACAGTCATAAAGGTCCCATGCTCTCAGTCCTCAGCAGGCTATCCCTCCCAGTCCCAGGCTCACCTTGCAGAGGTGTGGTAGAGGACAAGCACACCCAGAAGCTTCCAGTCTGAAAGCTGACTGGCACAGCCCACCTCCATGCCACCCACGTTTCTGGGGCCAATGAGCCTCTGAGCTGGGATGTCCTAGGCAAACAACTGCCCTCCTGCCTCAAGGAGCAGAAAGTTCCAGAAGATCCAGGGTAGCTTTATCCCTGACTTAGCAAGCAGACCTAGAAGTGGGATGGAGAAGGGCTTTGAATCTCCCTCCAAAGGTCCAGAGAAATCTCCTTGGAAATTTGATTGATTATTGATTATTGATTATTGTAACAAGAGTTCCTCCTCCCCCAGGAAACTCTCCAGAGTGGTCTTCTAATAGAGGCAGAACTGTGGGATGGGTGGTCGGAGGTTCCAGCCACTGTGCTAGACCTCTTGGGTTCAAATCTTATCTTCAACAAGTTACCTAATATTCGCTGTGCTTCAGTTTCCTCATCCATAACGTGGAAATTACAACGATATCTATCACATAGGATTGTTTTTGATTAATGAGTTACTATGTGCAAAACACTTAGGGCTCAGTATTGTTATTATAAGAAAGGACTTTACTTAAGAGTCCTCCTAGTTTAATTTCTCTACCATTACAAAAAGATATTCTCTCCCTGATTCTCACACCTTTGTTTTTTTCTTTTCTTTTCTTTTCTTTTTAAGAGAAGGGGTCTCACCATGTTGCCCATGCTAGTCTCAAACTCCTGGGCTCAGCCATCCACTCACCTCAGCCTCCCAAAGTGCTGGGGTAATAGGCATGATCAATATATAACATATATGGCATTATATATAATATATTACGTTGCTCCTGGCCTCTGAACTCCAGGTTCAGTGAGAGGAGAATGCTCAGTTCCTTCCTGTGGACTATGAAAGCCACAGGAGCCATTCATCAACAGCAATGGGGTGATGAGAGCCATTTGGGAGTATTAGGAAGTGGAAGGTCTGAGAACCTTTTCAAACTAAGAAATCCACCTGGGCAAAGTGTGCCTGACTTGACTCATTCAGTGCCTGTCCTGCCATATATTTATTATAACTATATTATATCCCAGAACTTTCACATTTATTGTGTTATTTAATCTTCATGATGATCCCACAGAATAGGCTATAAAGATCTTATCAGAGAAGCTGACTGGGACCCTGGGATGGCTGTCCCACCTCCTGTCCTACTGAGAAGGATCCCATCCATCTTTGCTGCAGGCCATTCCACTGAGGAAGCTGCAAAGTGGTTCCATGGAGGACCAGTTCAGAGTCCATAATAACAGGATGACTTAATGACAGGTTGAATCAGTTTGTTATTTGGAGCAGGCACTGCAGGGAAAGGGCTGGCCATGTCAGACGTGGCTCATCCTCTTCCTTCTTCAAAAACACTCCCACTTAATGCTTGACCTCCCAGAGTCAAGGAAGTATGTGATACTATGGCTAGAGCTAAAATTTGCAAAGTCAAGCGCACATCCAACCTGCTAACAAGAAATTCCAGGTGCCCCGAGGACAGTGGTGCTGGCCTCAAAGTCACAAGAGCTTTCTGGGTTTAGACTCACCCTGCACTGACTCTGGGGAGCTGGGAGTAAGCCACCATGCACCTGGCCTGGGAGGATCATCCTGCCCTGCTTACAGGGGAGAGGGACAGAGCCTGTCAGTCACAGCCCCAGCTCTCCGGCATGATGCCAGAAGTCAGGAGCCTGGTGAACTCTCTCGCTCAGCCACCGCCTCTCTGGATCTCAGACCCCTTCATTATAAGGTGAGGATATCGGACTAACCATATCTAAGATAGCCGTGAGCTTGGACAGCCTGGATGACCTTCTCTGTGCCAAATTACCCTCATTCCTTCCATCTTGTGTCATTTGCCTGCCACTTATCAGTCTCAAATATATCTTTTTTAAATCAGTTTTATCAGACTTTTATCAGTTTAGTTCAATTCAACGTTCCCCAAGCAGCTGGTATACACCCGACATTGACCCGGTACTGGAAAATCAATGGTGCTAGGATATCTGTTTTCAGGGTGCTTCCAGTCTAGCAGAGGAAGGCAGGCAAGGGAACAGACAATGAGACCAGGGTCTCTGGAAGCTGTGGGAAGGAGAAGAACAGGGGAAAGATCCCACCAGGCCAGAAAGGGTCTTCCTGAGGAGACTTGGGTCTGAGAAGAAACTCACCCTTTCCAGGAGAAGTAGGGGCAAGGGAGAAGGGGACTAACATTTTTTGTTTGTTTTGTTTTAAGATGGGGTTTCACTATGTTGCCCAAGCTGGAGTGAATGACTATTCACAGATGCAATAATAATGCACTGTAGCCTCGAACTTTGGGCTCAAGGGATCCTCTCATCTCAGCCTCCTGAATAGCTGAGACTATAGGTGTAAGCCATTGCAACTGGCTGGGGGGACTAACTTGTAAGTTCTTCTTATTATTATTAATTTATTCATTTATTTTTGATACAATGTCTGGCTATATCGCCCAGGCTGGAGTGCAGTGGCGTGATCTCAGCTCACTGCAGCCTCCATCTCCCAGGCTCAAGTGATCCTCTCACCTCAGCCTCCCGAGTAGCTGAAACTACATGCACGCACCACTACACTTGGCTAATTTTTGTATTTTTTGTAGAGGTGGGGTTTCACCGTGTTGCCCAAGCTGGTTGCAAACTCCTGAGCTCAAGCCTCGCCTCCCAGAGTCTTGGGATTACAGGCATGAGCCACCGTGCCTAGCCTTAAGTAATTATTTCTAATAGACCAAACACCATACTAGACAACTTACATGTATTATTTCACTTCATTCTTATAACCTTTTGAGTAAGTATTAAGCCCATTTTACAGATGAACAAACTAAGGTTCAGGGTGCCTAAACCCATACTATAGGGTCAAGCTGAGACTCAAATTCAAATCTGCCTGATTCTAGAACCCACTCTCTTTCCACCCAACTAACAGAGTGTGAAGGGCACAAATAGCTGAGACTTTGAATACTGGGCAGGGCCTGGGCCTGCTGGCCTTTTCTGAATCCTCCTGGCATCTTCCCCAGCCAACAGGAGAACTGCCACTTTAAGAGGCACAGCCCCTTAGAAGGGTTGGTTTCCATTCATTTTTAATGGCCCAGCTGCCGTGGTCTCCCTGCCTCCCCATGGACTAGTCCAGGAGTTTCTCTGCAACTGAGCACTCACCACACTGGGGCCTGTCAATGTTTAATGGCAGCAAGGATCTTATCTCGGTTACCCAAGTCGTTTAGATTACTCCTGCACAGGGTACCTGGAGCATGAGGGAAGGCAGCAGATGGCAGACCCGTCAGTCACCCCTCTGCTCTGCGGAGGGAGGAGGGATTATTGGAGCAGAAAGGTTGAGAGGGTGGGAAAAACCGAGGGTGGCAGGGAGACACACTGTAACAGGACAGAACGCCTCGCTGCACATTTGCATGGCCCTGGCTGTGTTCTCCACCCTGCCTATTCTCGGTCCCTCCCATAGGGACTGCCCACTGCACACACTCTTAAGGGCCTCCTGGGAGACCCAAAACACAGGGGAGCGAGTGGTTGAATTTCTGTGGAGCTTGACCACAGAAAGTGACCTCTGAGCCCACTCTGGTGTTCCCTGGGCATCAGAATCTCTGCTTATTTTCAGGGAGAAAACACAGCACTACTTGTCTCTCTTACGAACTGTTGAAAACTCTGACCTCAGGTGCTCCAGGGACATGGGTGTGTTGCAAAGGTCACACAAACCATACCTTCAGTACAACCTCACAGATTCGTAGATGTGTGAGCTGGGTGGTGGGGGCCGGGGCTGGGGAGGCATCCTGGGTCCTGGCTCTAGAGTACCCTGAAGGGGAGGGATAGGTTCTTGCTGCTCCCCCAGGCCCAGGGAATGCCTGGATCAGATAGTCAAGTTCTATTTGGGGAGTAGAACGTCACAGTTCAAACACAGAACCAGAGGCCACTCTGATGTTATTTACAGACCTTGTCTAATGATCTAGCCTCCAAGCTGGAAGGGAGGGCAGTGGGCTTGCTGCCTTCTCCAATTTCTCCTGCTCTCTGAATTTCTTATATCCTGTCACCATCCGTCACCCTCCTACCTTGCCTCCATCCACGAGCACCCTGTGCTGCCGGATCTGATGTGTCACTCACAGTTGGGAGCCTGGAGAGAGTGTTCTTAGGACAGAGGGAGGGGACTGGGAGCAGAACAGAGGCCCCACCACCAGTGCCAGAGGACCCAGAGAGGTTCCTAGACATGGGGCTGGGGAACTGGGAGGGGGAGAGGGGCAAGGAGGGCCCAGGGAGGCCTCATGGGGTCGGGTGAACATTTCCCTGCCCGGCGTTCCGGGGCTTTCTGCCTGATGGGAGTTACAGTGGAAAACAGCAGGATGCTTTTCTAGGAAGACTTCGGCAGGTTGGGGGTGGGGGGCGGTAAGGGTGGTTTCATAATTATTTCACTGCTAGTTCAAATGGGAAGAAAGCTGGCTGACTGGACCAATAATAGGCAGCACATCAGACAAATGTTCACAGGGCTGGGACCCTTGACTCCTAGGGTGGGCTTTTGAAGTTCGAACTTCCAGGGACTGGGGAATCCTGAAGGATGTTTCTGAGACCCTGTGCAGCTTGATACCAATGGTGTTAGGATTGAAGGCACCGGGCTTGTCTGCTCTGAAAAGCACATGCTACCTCATGTGTCACTTGCTGAGGTTTCCATGTCGATGAAGTCCCTCTTCCTGACTCCTCCCTTTACCTTCAACATACACACGTGGCGTCTGTGCCAACTGCTTCATAGCCTTTACCCCCGCAAACAGCACAGCCCCTGATATGCACGTGATATGTGTAACAACAGTCCCTACCTCAACATGCTATGAGAATTAAGTGAGATACTCTGTGTGGAATGCCTAGACCAACACTTAGCACACAGTTAACTTAGTAAGTCAGCTCGTGTTACAGAGGCAGCAGTGACGGTACGCAGGCAGGCGGCTCAGCTCCAACCTCAAGGCATGTTGCTGTGTAGTCCTCCCATCCATGGCTAATCCCTGTATCATAGATCTTCACTTTAAGGAAAACTCACTGGTTAGCCCCTCTCCAGCTTCTAGCACACACCAAGCCCTGAGCATAATTGTGTCCCATGTGCTTTTCCTTAAAGCCATAAAGACTTACTGAGCAACTACCATGCTCTAAAGTACTGGCAAACGAAGGTGAATAAAACAGGGTCTGTGCTGTCAGCAAATGCTCAGTGTATCTGGAGAGACAAGACGGATGCTTCCTGAGTAGTGAGGACTACAGGTGCACGCTACCCCATGCCCCACTAGTTTTTTATTTTATTTTATTTTATTTTATTTTATTTTATTTTATTTTAATTATGTGTGGAGACGGGATCTCCCTATGATTCCCTGTCTAGTCTCGAACTCCTGGGCTCAGGTGATTCTCTCCTGCCTTGGCCTCCCAAAGTGCCGGGATTACAGGCATGAGCTACCATGCCCAGCGAAGAGCATTGCTTTCTTGGAAAACCAAGTCCAAGGAGGATGGCATTGATTTTTTTTCCCTAGGAAGGCCCTGTGGGAATCCCAAGAAAACTGAATGAAAGGCAGCTAGCAGCCGTTTAGCTGTGGGTCATCTTCACCTGCCACTCCCTCTTCCAAGGGTGGAGGCCCAGTGCTCATCCTTTCCAGAGAAAAGGACAAGCTTGAAGTTCCCAGCCAAGCCCTCTACTGGAGGCAGCTGGGCTGGGCTGGAAGGAGGGGAAAATCCAGTCTGAGGCAGAAGCACGCTTTGGGGTTCTGCCTCCTGAGTCAGTTCTGGCTGCCCAGGGGCAAGGAGGAGTGACCGAGCCCCACCCAGATCTCTGGGATGCTACGTTTTCGTATTTTACATCAGTATAAGCTCTCCTCTTCACAGTCTCAGGGCACCAAGTTCTTGTAAACAGAGGGAAATATACTCTAGCAAAACTTCCCAGATCTGATCTACTTATTCAACAAAGTATTTACTGAGTACTCATTCATGCCGGACTGTTCTACATGCTAGGGATACGGCAACGAACATGGACAGGCAAAAACCCCTGCTCCCTTGAAGTTTATATGCTACTAGGGAAGACAGACGGTAAATAAGGAAATACCTAAAACATTAATGATATTTACTATTGATAGATATTAATGGTATTTATTAATGATAAATACTATTAGTGATAAAGGCTAATGTGAAATAATCCAGCAGCAAAGTGGGATAGAAGGTGCCAATAGTGAGGCCAGGTGTGATGGCTTACGCCTGTAAGAAGCACTTTGGAAGGCCAAAGCAGGTGGATTGCTTGAGGTCAGGAGTTCAAGACAAGCCTAACCAACATCATGAAACCCCATCTCTACTAAAAATGCAAAAAAGTATCTGGGCATGGTGGCACATGCCTACAGTCCAAGCTACTCGGGAGGCTGAGGCAGAAGAATCGCTTGAACCTGGGAGGCGGAGGCTGCAGTGAGCTGAGATCCCACCACTGCACTCCAGCCTGGGCAACAAGAGCGAGACTCCATCTCAAAAAAAAAAAAAAAAAAAAAAAAAAAAAAGGTGTCAACAGCGAGCATATGATTGAAAGTTTAGATTGGACAGCCAGGGAGGGCCTCATGGAGAAAGTAGTCTTTGAGGGAGGCATGAGGATTCTGAAGGAATAGAATTCCAAGCTGAGGAATGGCACATAGAAAGGCACTGGGGCAGAGTGGCATGCGGCTGGAGACAGGAGAGCAGGGGAGAAAGCAAAGAGGTGGAGTCAGAGGTGGTGGGGGACACCATCTTAAAGGGCGTCATAGGCCATGATGAGAATGATGAGGACCTGGGCTTTTCCTCTTAGCGAGAAGGAGCGGCCGAGGAGAATTTTGGCAGAGGAGTCAGATGATGTGACATATTTTTAAGAGACTGTTTCTGACAGCTGTGCTGGAAATAAGTGAGAGCTGGGTGTCAGTGGGAAATAGTGGTGGTTTGGTTTGGGTTGTTGGCAGTTGGAAGGTAAGAAGAGACTGGACATTTTAAAGGAGGAATCTACAGGGTTGGCTGACAAAATGTGGGTTGTGAGAAAAACCTATGTGTGCCAGGCACTATGTGAATAACTATGTGAATATGTAATGTCGTTAAAATTTTACGTTAATCACATAAGCAAGGTTCTACTGCATTTTTCTTTTTTCTTTTTCTTTTCTTTTTTTTTTTTTTTGAGATGGAGTCTCACTCTGTCGCCCAGGCTGGAGTGCAGTGGCGCGATCTGGGCTCACTGCAACCTCCGCCTCCTGGGTTCACGCCATTCTCCTGCCTCAGCCTCCGAGTAGCTGGGACTACAGGCGTCTGCCACCATGCCTGACTAATTTTTTATATTTTTAGTAGAGACAGGGTTTCACCGTGTTAGCCAGGACGGTCTCAATCTCCTGATCTTGTGATTCGCCCGCCTCTGCCTCCCAAAGTGCTGGGATTCGTCGTGAGTCACTGCACCGGGCCTTTGCAAGGTTCTATTGTTATAGCCCACTTTATAGACGTGGAATCACTTAGAGAGGCCAAGTGACTGGAAAAATCACACAGCTAGCAAGAGACAGAGCTCTGGCATTTATTTATTTATTTTTGTTTTTTGTTTTGTTTTGTTTTCTAATTCCAGGTTCAGTTCACATAGAGCTGGTATTTAAACCAAATCTTCCACTGAACACGGACCTTGAACTCTTAGCAGCTACGCTGTAAAAATCTCATCTATTCATTCAACAATTCTCCATTGCTCATCAGCTCTGCCTCAGGAACTGGTCTACATGTTGAGGATGCAAAGATGAGTAAGAGAAAGTCCTTGACTTTGAGGAATTTATGGTTTGGAGGCGGAGACAGAGGTAAATAGAAATAACAACAGCGATATAACCGTGCAAAGTCCTAAGCTCTCAGAGGAGAGGTGAGAAAAGACCCCTCAGAGGAGGTGACGTGTGGGCAGATGATGAGCAGGGCTTTGCCAGAAGGGTAGGAATGGATGGAAAAGCATTCCTGGCAGACAGAGCTGTGTGTGCAAAGGCCAGGAGGGGCAGAGGCAAGGCCTCGAGAAGGGCAAGCACTGGTGCAGTGTCTTGTTGCGGGAGCAGCTCGAGGAGGCCTGGGAGGTGAGATGAGACAGAGAAATGAGCAGGGCAGTCAGGAATGCCTGGAAAGGGCTTCCCCAGGCCAGGGGCAGTCGTTGCAGTTACCAAGGGGGAGTGGAGCCAATCAGATCTCTCCTTCTGTGGAGGGTGGACACCAGACAGCGGACACAGTTTTCCCTATTTCAGCATGACGCTCCCTCAGAAATCTGGTAGGACTGAGAGAACAGTCCACGTTTCCAGGAAACAAACCGTACTCTGTCCCTGCGTGCGTGTCTCTCTGTGTGTCCGTCTATAAATATCCTCAGACACAGCACTTGGCTGCAGTCTCCCCCGGGCCCCCGTGGCATCTTGCTCACACTGCCCAGCTGCCTCTGCCCCTCCTCCTCTCTCCTGGCCAGGACCGCCCCGGCAAACACCAGTTTCACTGGCCACAGGCAAGGCTGGGTGGGGGCCAGGACTGTGACCTCTGCCTTATCATTACTCCCCACAGGACACCAAAGCAAGTGTCCAAACGGCAGCAGGAAGGGTGAGAATTTGGCTCAAGGAGGAAATTTGGAGACTGTTAAACCCAAGCTGAGCATGAACTGATGCCCCAGTGGGGCAGAAAGGGGAAGTTTGTTTCAAAACCTAACCCACATCCAATGGTTCACAGACCATCTTGATAAAAGGCTGTGAATGGATGAGATGGTGACCCTTGTCCCATCCAGCTCTGTGATCCTTCAGATCAGATTGGTCAGGGGAGAGATAGCAACAGAGAAAGACAGAATATATATGTATGTGTGTATATATATACACACACACACATACACATATATGTATTTGTACACACACACACGTAGAGACAAAGACAGGCACAGGAAATGGGCAGAGACAGAGGGAGGCAGAGGCAGATAGACAGTCAGAGACAGAGATGGAGCCACCAAGTATGGGTTCAAACCATGACAATTTTTTTTTTCTATTTTTCGAGACAGAGTCTCACTCTGTCACCCAGGCTAGAGTGCAGTGATGCGATTTTGGCTCACTGCAAACTCCACCTCCCAGGTTCAAGCGATTCTCCTGCCTCAGCCTCCCAAGTAGCTGGGATTACAGGCACACGCCACCATGCCTGGCTGATTTTTGTATTTTTAGTAGAGATGGGGTTTGGTTTCACCATGTTGGCCAGGCTGGTCTTGAACTCCTGACGTCAGGTGATCCACCCACCTTGGCTAGCCATGACAATTTTCAAAGACACAGCACGGGCAGATCTGTGAGAAATGTTACACAGGATTAATGTGATACACATCAGAGTCTAGCTCAGTTCCCCTTCCAGATTTCCAGCTCAGAAATTCATACCACTGCCTCCCCTTTTATTGTCAGCCCTGGAGAAAAAGAAAAAGGAAACCAAAAACAAAGTAACGCAAAAACCCAGAGGGACAAGGAAACAGAGGGAAACCCCAGACTCCCACAGGTAAGTACTGAGGGCAGGTTCCTCCCCAAGTGCTTCCAAACCCTTCCGTTCCTAGCCAAGGGGGAACTTGGGTTTCCAGCAGCTCTTCCTGAGTCTGAGCCCCATCCAGCAGGTCAGGGCCTGGCTGGGGGCGGACAGGGTGCTGTTTCGAGGCACTGGCTGTCTCCCACCCTTCTAAAGTACTAGGACTTGGTACATCTCACCAGGCAGCTGAACTGAGCACTCGAGTCAGCCAAACACCCTCCTGGGCCCTCGGCTCGTCAGGGGCCACCCTGGGAGACACAAGTCCTGTTCTCCATGTACTCTAGTGTGAAGGATAGGCCGTGTGACCTCAGCAGGCCCCTTCCTTCCTGGGACCCAGTTCCCTGGTCTGTAAAATGGGAATAGAAACATTTGCTCTGCTAACCCACAGGATGGTGATGAGCAGGGATGGAAATGGCAGCTGTGAAGGACATCCGTGAGCTGTGTGTGAAGCACAGTTTGGGGGATCCTGATGTTCTAAGGCTGGTTCGTGTTCATGTCATCCACAGCAGGCTTCCAACCAGAGCACGGATAGAGTTGGCTTTCTTAGGAGTGTGCTTTCTTGGAGGGTGAACCTGAATTGGGGTATCTTCAAGAAGACCAGTTTGGGGGCTGCCTCTCTCCTTCAGAGGTTTGTGTAGAGAGTGTGGACGGGGTAGAGGTTGGGAAGGGGCCATCTGGGGGGAAGAAAGGCTCTTCCAAAAGGTTTGCATCCTCCTGGCCCAAGCAGCACCCCACACCCTCTTCTCCACCCACCAACCCCAAATCTTCAGATTCCTCTGGGCAGCTCCGGCCTCAGTTCCTTGGTCCCTCAGGTCTCCAGGTAAGAAACCAGTCTGCGGGAAATGGGGGAAGCAGATCACTCTGGGAGCATCCTCCTCCATCTCCCCCTTCTCCACCGGCAGTTCATACTAGCAGGATCAGAGACAGAGCTGAGGCCAAGGAGCGGAGGGACTCAGCCAACCTGGTTCAGACGCCTGCGGGGAACCTGCCCCATAGCCCTGTTTGTGAAGTTGATCTTTCTCTCCCATGGGCTCAGTAAAATCTCTAAATTTGAAACTTATAAAACCCAGCATCAGTGTCATGACTATGAGACAATGATCACTTACCAAGTCCCTCCTCACACTGGGCCAGGCATTAGACACTTTAACGCTGGGATCGTCTCCCAGTTCTGTGGCTGAATGTGCCCCGATTGACACATAAGGAATCTGGGATTCCATAAGGGCAAAAAACATGCCCAAGGTCACACACTGTGGCAAGTGGCAGTATCAGGCTGTTGTCCCAGGTCCCCCAGACTTGGAAACCTGTCACCTGGGAAACGTGTCACTCAGGGAAGGCATGTGGCTGAGGGAAGTGAGATATAGTATCTTCAAATCCACTCTAAGAACCAGAAAACATCTCCCTCGAGTTGAGCGCTCTGCACCCTTAGGGTAAGAATGGCACTCAGTTGGCGGGGCATGGTGTTCACGCTTGTAATCCCAGCACTTTGAGAGGCCAAGGCGGGTAGATCGCTTGAGCCCAGGAGTTTGAGAAACCAGCCTGGGTAACACAGTGAGACCTCGTCTCTACAAAAAATACAAAAATTAGCCACGAATGATGGTGTGTGCCTGTAGTCCCAGGAGGTGGAGGTTGCAGTGAGTCAAGATCATGCCACTGCACTCCAGCTTGGGCGACAGAGCTAGACTCTATCTCAGAAAAAAAGAAAAGAAAAGAAAAAAGAATGTCACTAAATCAAATTGTAGCCCAATGGATTATTTGGCACCTGCCTGACTGGAGAGACACTGTGATAAGGGAAGGTCTTGAGGAATAGCAAGGGCTTGTGAGAGGACCCAGGGCTGACCGGCGTGAAGAAGAAGAGCATGCAGACAGTGGCCATTGTAAATATGCCTTCTGTAGACAGGGAAGTCACCCAGCTGCCCAGTAATAGCAAGAGCTACTGTTTATGTTGCATCTGCCCGGACCTAGTCATTGCACAGCACATCATCTGTATGCTCCTCCCAGCAACTCTCTGGATTGTTCTATGATCATCTCCATGTATCAGATGAACAGGCCAGGGCTTAAGTGACCTGCCAAGGACATGTTGTTAAGAACTGGTAGAGCTAAGATTACAATGCAGGTCACTCCTGAGCCACACTTTCCCTGACACTTCCCGGCACGTCACGCATTTCTGTAGCCCAGTCTGACAGATTGAGGAATCCTTCGAGAAAGGCTGGCTCCATTTGCTCTGGTTCTGCATTTGCCCAGCATCACCAGGAGGGAATGGATGACTTGAGCCAATTCCTGACACCAGCCTTCTAAATGGACTGGAGCTCACTGTAAGCGGTCACAGTGGCGTTCTGTTTATCCATTCACCCACCTACTGTATGTTTGGTTGGGTGAGCCAGGCCTGTAGGTGTTAACCAATTCTGGTCACCTGAAAAATAAAACAAAGACAAGTTCTAGAACTGTCAAAACAAGACGGGCCCTGCCACTCTAACCGAGGTTCTGCTTCAGGGAGTTGAGGTGGTGGGAGGGGCAGAGGCTACCTAAGGAGCCAGTTCAGGCTACAGCTTGGGATATACAGGCAAAAGTCCTGGCTGTGTGTCCTGGGACAAGTTACATAACCTCTCTGAGCTTCATTTTTCTACCAACCTCACAGAATAAGCATTTGTAAAATAACTCAGCCTTATAGTCTGCCCGAAGTTACCACAGCTGCTGTGGGTGCCTGCCTAGCCCACTGGCCCCTCCACAGCAGGCATTGCTGTGGGGCCTCACTCCTGTCACCTGATAAGATGACGCCTCTGGCTCCTTAAGACTCAGCGTGCCTCGCCTCCTTCAGGGTCTTGGAAGCCTTTGTTGGTGCCCCGCCCCCTCGGCCACCTACCACCATCAGGAGCCTTCCCCAGGGTTCATGATCCTGTAGTAGTTGCCCAGCACCCTCCCTGCTCTGCCAGCTCCTGTCTGTACCCTCAGCCTGGGAAAGATGATCACATGGTGGTCATCTATGTGTAAGTGTCTATGAAAAGGGTGATTCTGGGAAGTGGCGAAGCAAAAAGGGGATGCTGACAGGGCAGATGGGAGGGGCCTCCGCTAGCCCTGTCTACTTCACAGTTTGAGTTCGCTTTCTCCACCCTGTGTGGCCACAGGCTGCCTCCCAGAACAGCCTGACTATCCTGGGGAGTATCATCCTGCAAACAGTTGTCTCTTGGGGTGAGGATGCATTGCCCCCTCAGGCTGGGAGTCCCAGGCAGAGGCCATGCTAACCCCCTTCCCCTGTGCATGGGCCTCACCTGGCCCGGCAGGTATCAGAGCCCAGGCTGGCTGATCCGACCTGAGCAATCACCTGCGTCTGGGTAAGACAGTGATCTCACCAGGCTTTTGGTTTGGTTTGGTTTTGTCTTCTTGTCCAAGAACCTAAGTTTGGTTTGGTTTTGTCTTCTTGTCCAAGAACCCAAGGCCTATTTTACAATCCCCTGACTCCTTTCCTCAGAACAGAGAAACAAGCAGGGCTTCCTCCGTCCGGACCTCACACTGACTTGGCTAGCAGGAGCACCGGAGAGACGGCTCTGTTGCAGGGGTCATCGGCCAAGGAGGTGGTCTACCTGGTGGGTCCTTCCCGCTGCAGGGCACACAGAGTGGCTCCCGAAGGGCTGAGCACGAGGCAGTGGCTCCTGACCCTCCTGCAGCATCGGCACCGCCCCTGCCGGCCGCTGCCGGGAGCCCAAGACCTGGCGGACAGGAGAAGCCCCACCCCTGGCTCAGCACAAAACCCACAGCACCTTCCCCGGTGCACAGACGCGGTCACACGCACGCCCGTCCACACACACCCAGAGGAAGTCAGACGGGTGAGCAATGGTGACTGGCTTTGAATAAACACAATCGGCGATTTCAGACCTCTGGGGACCAGGTACCTTTTCTGGGCCTCGAGGCTGAAGCACCAAGCGGAGGCCTGGCGCCCTCTGCCGGTGAGCTTGGGCGCGCACACCCGGTCTGTGGTTAATAAGCTGGGGGAGCCGCCTCCTCTGTGCTGGGTCCTGTGGGATGGCAGAAATTCTCTCGCTCCTTCCTCTCTGTCTAGGGGGTCAGAGTGAATTACTTCAAGTCATTCTCCCAAAGGTAAGATCGTCTCCCTATCGTGTGGAAGGAAAGATGAGGCTCAGAGAGTTTAAGCAAATGTCCCAGGATCACACAGCAGGTTGGGGGCCGCCCTGGAATTGGTCTACTTCACTGGAGAACCAGAACTGACGTCACTGGGCCCACCCAGACCCCTGCAGGAGTCCGCGCCAGGGTCTCCCCCTCACCCTGTTCTCCCCGGTCAAAGGCCAACGCTGGACCGTTTCTATATCCTGGGCCTGCTCAGGGAGGGTTCTGGGCTAAAGGATCGCGATGCTGGGCAAATGCTCTGTCAGCCACTTAGTGGGGAAGCGTAACTGGGGGACCACTGCAGGAACTGAGGTCCAGAAGGGGCCTGCAACAGCCCTCCCCTCGGGGAGCTCCCACTCCTGGGGGAGACAGGCCAGATGAGACTACCAAGAAGTCACACCCCTGCCTTCCCCCAGGGAGCAGTGCTGGATGTAGGTAGAGGTCAAGTGGCTTGAGGGTGAAGGTTGGAGGGCTCCTGAAGCCAGGCCAGGGTGGGTTCTCTGGCAGGGAGTAGGCGCCCAAGCCCAGTATCACTGCCTTCTTGGTGGGAGTCTCCTATGCCATCCTTCCCCCGTACTCAGCCCCTCCAGGATCATAGGGGCCACCCATTTGTCTTGCTAGTAGGGGCCGTCTTTATCCTTGAGAACGTACAGGTTGAGACAGTGTTCGTGTCTTGCTTTTTTTGGGCTGGGCCACCTTGGTCCCATTCTCCTGGATGCTCCTGGGATTCAGGAAGTGAGGTCTTTGAAATGAACGTTCAGGCTGCAATTAACCCTAAGGATTTACTGCAGCTTACGAAGAAGCTTTTTCTTTTCAGAGCTGTTGGCCAGGGTCCAGGGCTGTCCCCACTCCCATCTGGTCCTGGCGGTCTGCCCTTGAGGCTGGGGCAATATGAGGAGTGTGCAGGCAAGTCCAAGGCTATGACTCACATCATGTCTCCAGGCTCCAGGCGTCTTCCTAGGTTGCCTGCCTGGTAACAACTGTAATCAGCATCTCACAGGCCCCAAAGCTCAGCTGAGTCTCCTCACCTGGGAAAAGGCTTCCTTCATGGGCCCACTCCTCCCTGAGATCTTTTAACAATAGGTTCCATCAACGGGCAGTGAGTAGACACTTCAAACAGGGAAATCTTTCACTACTGTACCATGATGATTACAGGACAAGGACTTGGAGCCAAATAGACCGGGATCTGATCCTAGTTCAGCCAGTTACTATCTATGTCACCTTGGGCAAGCTGCTTAACCTCTCTGAACCTCAGTTTCCAAATCTGTCAGTCAGGATAATAGTTCCTATGGCCTGAGGTTGTGCAGGAATGGAATGGGATAATGCATGGACTCCAAGGGGTAAATAGTTTGTGTGATAGTAGCATTATTTCTTCTTTAAATGTCACTGAGAGTTACTCTACTACCCTGAGGTCTGGTTCAGAAGTTCTGGTAAGAAGTTTCAGCGTGATCCTGTGAGTTTGCATAGACAAAGCACTCACACACGGGCTGCAGGAGCTGTGGCCACATTTGAGAGCATGCGAGCTACTGCCACACATTCCAGAATATCTGGAGGCAGGAACAGGGAAGGGGAGGTTGTGTATAGTATATTCCAGGCTCTGTGCTAGATCCTTTGCATCGGAGACTTCAGTTAATACAACTTGTTTGTGGTAAGATAGCATTATCTCCAAGCCTAGAGAGGCCATGAGACTTGCCCGAGGCCACAATCTAGTCTGGTAGAAGCTGCTAGTCTCCAATAACTTGCTACTGTTTTATCGGGGTAAGAAAAGTTGTGGCAGGAAACATGGCTGCCCAGAATGAAGACTGCATTTCCCAGTCTCCTGTGTGGGTAGGCGTGGTCACATGACTGAGTTCTGGCCAAAGAGAAGTAAGTGGACACGTCATGCAGCAGTGTCTGGGAACCTTTCTTAAGACACAGGTTGTGCATCTGCTGTCTGCTCCTTCTTCTTTGTCCCTCCCTGTATTTTGCTGCTTGGTAGGCAGGTGCTACCTTGAACCACGAGGGCAAGGGCCACTCAATAACAACACAATAGCTGCTGTTGTGAATTTTCTGTTGCTCTCATTTCTACCTCATCTTAACTGAGATGCCCTGTGATAGAGTGGGGGATTTGCACCTGAGTCAGTGAGCTCTTTCCCAACACAATGCGAGGTTTCTGGGTCCCCTGTGTGCTCCTGCTGTACCTCATCAGCTCTTAGGTGTGACGCATCCCTTGGAACTCTGATGAGGTGGTGTTGGAGGAGGGGAGCCACTCTAATGCAGCTTTTTGAACTCATCCATTCCAAAGATTGCTCGGGGCCTTTGCTAGATCCAGAGGCAGCTTGAGTGCAAAAGCCCAGGGTCCTGAGAGGGTGGAAGAGGTGACACTTCTAAGATCCAGGAAACCCCAGCCTCTGCCACAAGACTGGCTGCATAGCTACCCCTGTGGCAGGTGAAAGCAGCACTCAGGTAGTCCTGGGACTCTTTCTAAACTTCTCTGGCCTGGCCCTCAATGTCCTCTGACAGACTCTAGCTTGCTGGGACACCTCTAAGGAGACTGCCAAGGGAAACTGTCGAAGCAGGAGCAGGTGAGAAGTGCCCCAGGTGTCCTCTTTCCATGGGGGAATTTGGAGAAGCATTCTGAGCCCAGCAAAGTGTCAGGCAGGCAAGGCAAGGCCCCACCTGATAGGAGGTGTGTCCTCGTACCTAGTCTCAGCTTCACGGTTGCCAGCTTCACGGCTGTGTTGGATTCAGTCTGAGTTAAAAGGGCTATAAGATCCCTGGTAAATGACCAGAGTGTGAATGTCACAGGGAAGAGGCTGGACTGGGACCCAAGACAGCTGGCTATGTATCTGGGAAGATGCTATTTACAAACAGAGAAGATATTTACCGACTGGACAATCCTGGGGAAATCTCCCACCCTCCCACTCTCGTTCATAAAGTGAGGATCATGATCACTACCTCTCAAGGTTACTGCAACATTGAATGAGGTAATGAATATGAAACCACTCAGAATCTATAAAGCACCTACAAACCTGGAAGATTATAATTCTGCATTTGTACAGTAGAAATAATAGTACCATGGTTGCTATTAGTGCCCAACCAAACCCCCTTTACTGGTCTAGTGCAACCCTCCATCCGTGCCCGCTGGCTGCTGTGAGGTTTGGCTGGTAACAGTTCGCAGTTATTCCCTCTGCAGAGACTTCCCCGGGAATGGAGGCTGCCTTGCTTGGGGCTTGCAGCCGATGCTTGTCTGACACAGGGGCAGGAAAGTCCAGTACCTGACCTCAAGACCAGATGAACTCTGGTGTAGCACATGCTCCAGGGCTCCCCGTGAAATCAGGCCTCGGCTCAGCCACAGCTGACACCACAGCCTGGCTCCCTCCTTCCCCACCCCACCCTCCTTCCTTTTCTTTCTTCTGAGGGTTCTTCCCCAATAGAAGAATATGTGCACTGAAATCTGTCCCAGGCTGTGCTTTTAATGAATCTGGCCCAACTGTCTGCTTTACGAAGTTGCTATGAGGCTTAAATAATATAATATAGATAAAGAGATTAGCCCAGTGCCTGGCATATATAGTGCATATCCAATTAATGTCAGAGATTGCCATCATCCATGAGACTGGAGCATCAGGAACGTCTTAGTGTAATAGTGAGGTGTGGAAATCTGGTGAGTGAGTCAGCGGATTGAACTTTACATGCTTAGGGACTGGGGCGGGCAGAGAGAAGGGCAGTTGGGTTTCCTTGGGTATCACTGGTTCTCTCTGGTTTGGGCAGTAAGGGGCCTGTACACAGCTAGGGAAAAGTTCCAGTCATTACATATTTCTACCAGCAGAGGACGCCACTTCCATACAAATAAGTGTTGTCCTCCGCTATCTGATGCAGCTTTCATCAAAGCAGTCTAGGTTGGCAGGAAAGATCAGGTACATGACAGAGCAGAAAGTGCCTTCAGATTTGCACAGATAATAGGAAAGGGCAGAACAGGGAGAAACAGTGAGTTAAGCTGTTCAGGAAGCTTCCTGGGAGGTGAGATCTTGAGCAGGGCACTCAAGCACCAGAAGGAGTATTGAGTGGAGATGGCATTCCCAGGGAAGCCACTGCCCTAGGCAAGGTGACCAGGGCCTGAGCCAGGGCCGTGGCAGTGAGACAGCCAAGAGAGGGTATGAAGGACACCAAAGACAGGGACAGGACTGATTTCAGCTGAGAGGTCTAGGAGGAGATCATGGGCCCATCAACATGGGGTAGAAGTCAGGAAGAAGCACGTTTTTATAGGACAGAGCACACTTCTACAACTGGTCTGACTGCCCTGATATTGTAACATGTCCTCCGCAAGCGGGATTCCTGTTTTGTGTGGATTCTAGAAAGCAGCAAAATATTCAGAGGTGTTAATAGCATCAAGATTTCATTGGTTCTTTCCATTCTTTTTATTTTTATTTTTTGAGACGGGGTCTCAGTCTCTGCCCCAGGCTGGAGTGCAGTGGCACCATTACGGCTCACAACAGCCTCAACACCCCAGGGTTCAGGCGATCCTCCTGCCTCAGCCTCCTGAGTAGCTGAGACCATAGGTACGCACCACCATGCCTGGCTAATTTAAAATATATATATATTTTTATATTATATATAAAATATATATTTTACATATATAATATATATTTTATATTATATATAAAATATATATTTTACATATATAATATATATTTTATATTATATATAAAATATATATTTTACATATATATGTGTGT
>NC_037668.1:162378637-162553609 GCF_003255815.1 Theropithecus gelada
TATATATTATATATTATATATTATATATTATATATTTTACAGATATATTATATATATTTTATATTATATATATTATATATTTTACAGATATATTTTATATATATATATATATATATATATTTGTAGAGACAGAGTCTCCTTATGTTGTCCAGACTGATCTTGAACTCCTGGGCTCAAGCGATCCTCCTGTCTCAGCCTCCCAAAGTGCTGGGATTACAGGCGTGAGCCACCACGCCTGGCCAGCTTTTTCCGTTTTGAGTAGGGACGGCAAGACGCACCCCACAGCTTGCCCTTGCTTCGGAACTCAGGGTTGTGAATCAGTCAGGATAGAAATTAATGGTGTAGTGGGAATAAACAGGAATGTCAGATGATCTCCCAGGGATGGGGGAGAATCCAAAAAGAAGGAACGAACTTGAAAAAGGCTAGCTCTCCGAGACTGGGGTTCAGTCCTTACTGGAGAAAGTGAAGTTCTCTGGGTTGTCCCTGGAGAGAACCGGGCCACAGATTGTGGGGAAGAGAACCCCAGGCCACGGCTGGAGGGCTGGAAGCCTCCTGCTGGGGTGCCCACAAAATTCCCCCAGAAGTTGCTCTTAGAGGATGCGCTAAACTCCTGAACCCGGGAGGCGGAGCTTGCAGGCGGAGCTTGCACCTAGGACTCACGCAGAACTTGCTGGGAAGCTGACCCCGGGGGAGTGCGCATGCGGGACTTCGCAGGAAACTGGCTGGGTCACGTCTGCCCCACCAGAAATCCGCGGACGCACTGAACTCACCACTGGGCAACTACGTGGGACACCCACAGAACTAGCCGTGAAGATGGCTGCGGAAGTGCCCTGAAACTGAGCTGAGAACCCCCGAGTCTCAAAAGCAAGTAGGAAGGAAAGCTTAAAGAAACCGCAAGAGGTCTCTTCTTCTCTCTGTCCTCTAGCGCCCTCTACTGACACAGTTTAACATTGTGCCCGCAGGCAAGGGAGAAACGTTCCAGGCATCTGTGAAGGGTGGATTGGAGCCAGACGGTAATAAATTGATAACTGGTACAGGATGTTAGCCAACTCCATTGGGGGTGGGAGAGCTCTTCCATAAACCCTTTTTGAAAAATAGTATTTGAGGACATAGTCCTGCCAGCTAAGAAACGAATCAAAATAAATACTTCAACAGAAAAAATATAAAAGAAAAGGCAAAAAATCAATAAAACCAAATGAAACTACATAAACGAAATAATTATAATTAATATAATATGAAACAACACTAATCATTATCAAAATTACATATAATAAATATTTCATGATTATAAATTGGGGTTATTGTATCACAATTTACTTTGACAAAAACCGGGAGGTATCAAAGAAAGAGTATACTATTTATAAAAATGAGAGGTGGCAAAATAGTATGCATATATCTTAGAACATGTTGGTCGATATGGTCTTATTCTTGATGTTAAGAAATTTAGGCGGGGTACGGTGGCTCATACCTGTAATCCCAGCACTTTGGGAGGCCGAGGCGGTGGATTGCCTAAGCTCAGGAGTTCGAGACGAGCCTACCCCACACGGTGAAACCCCGTCTCTACTAAAATACAAAAAAATAGCTTGGGGTGACAGCGTGTGCCTGTAATCCCAGCTACTCAGGAGGCTGAGACAGGAGAATCACTTGAACCCGGGAAGCGAAGGTTGCAGTGAGCTGAAATTGCACCACTGCACTCCAGCCTGGGCGACAGAGTGAGACTCCATCTCAAAAAAAAAAAAAAAAAAAAAAGGAATTTAAGTTAAGAGATTTAAAAAATAAAGGTATCAGCCAGGTGCAGTGGCTTAGCCCTGTAATCCCAGCATTTTGGAAGGCCAAGTGGGAGGATTGCTTGAGCCCAGGAGTTTAAGACCAGCCTGGGCAACATATTGAGAACCACCCTCTACCCCTGTCATCTCTACAAAAAAGATAACTTGCCGGGCAAGGTGGTGTGTGCCAAGCTGGTAGTCCCAGATCCTCGGAGGTTTGAGCCCAGGAAGTCAAGGCTGCAGTGAGCCAAAATTGAGTCACTGCACTCCAGCCTGGGCAACAGGGAAAGAACCTGTTTCAAAAATAAAAAGATAAAAATAAATAAAAGGTATCCATCCACTAGTAGATTAAAAGCTGAATGGAAAATTCCCAAGAACCTAAAGAGAAAGAGTAAGGAAAAAAGGGATTAATATAGCAAAAGACAAGAAAATAATAAAAAGGAATAAAATATATATAATGTGTAACATAAAATTACAGTAGATAAATTGTGCTAGTAATTATAATGTGAATGTTTTTATAACACAGGCTTAAAGCAAAATGTTTTTGAATGGTTACAAAATAGTGATATAGGCAAAGATATACAAAGTAAATGAAATTTACACAAAAAACAGAATGTAAAATTTAAGGCAAAAAAGCAATGGCTGGGAAATAGAGGCCATAAAATATTCACCATGTGTTTATAACCATTATAAACCTTAAGACATTAAATAATGCTACCTCAAAAGATATAATGTGAAATATATCAAAAATTCAGAAGTTGCCTAAACCACAAATCATATAGGAGACGAGAAATTTTTAAATACTGCTCTCAGCTGTTGAAGATTGAGTTTTTGAAAGAATAAGATACAGAGATGGTAGCTTCTGGTAGTAGCAAATTAGCTAATTTGGACCAACCCTCCTGCTAACAACAGTGAGGTGAGTTGAACGCTTGCTTGAAAGCATAGGAGCCCTGACAAAATAGTGTAGAATCATGGGCAGGCCGGGCGTAGTGGCTCATGCCTGTAATCCCAGCACTGTGGGAGGCCGAGGCGGGTGGATCACGAGGTTAGGAGATCGAGACCATCCTGGCTAACACGGTGAAACCCCGTCTCTACTAAAATTACAGAAAATTAGCCGGGCGTGGTGGCGGGTGCCTGTAGTCCCAGCTACTTGGGAGGCTGAGGCAGGAGAATGGGGTGAATCTGGGAGGCAGAGCTTGCAGTTAGCCAAGATCGCACCACTGCACTCCAGCCTGGGCCACAGAGCGAGACTCCGTCTCAAAAAAATAAAAATAAAAATAAAAGTAGAATCATGGGCCAAGATCTGGAAGAAAACAAGTGTCCTGACAGGTGAGTCTGCGTTTGTACCACTTTTGCCCTAACGATATTTGCCAATCAAGAAAAGGCAGCTGAGAGGCTGAACATTACTCATGAGAGCCTCATGGGGTTAGGGGATAAAAGTTGGTGTCACCTGCGTGGTGGCTCATGCCTGTAATCCCAGCACTTTAGGAGGCTGAGGCGGGTGGATCACTAGGTCAGGAGTTGGAGACCAGCCTGACCAACATGGTGAAACCCCGTCTCTACTAAAAATACAAAAATTAGCCAGGTGTGGTGGCACATGCCTGTAATCCCAGCTACTCATGAGGCTGAGGCAGGAGAACAGCTGGAACCTGGGAGGCGGAGATTGCAGTGAGCCAAGATCACACCACTGCACTCCAGCCTGGGTGACAGAGCAAGACTCTGTCTCAAAAAAAAAAAAAAAAAAAAAAATTGGAGTCTAGAACCCATCAAGGTGGGGACCCTGATAACACCCCACACCCCACCCTGACATATACTTTGGGTTGGAATCCAAAACAGCTGCATCCCACGAACAGGTCATCTATTCCCTGCATGCTGCAGTCCAGCTTCCAGTCATCTGGGCGACCCAGAAAAACCTCAGTTTTTAAAACTGGATTAACGTTACTCCAGACTGCCAACTGCCAGCACTCCTAGGCTTGCTAGGCTTGGAAGAAGCAAATAAAAATAATCTCTGGAAGAAAATGACATCATCCCAGGCCTCAATTATTCCTACAGTTTTGCAAGCACAATGTCCCGAACATAATAAAAAAACAACCGGGGGCGTTCTGCTCCCACTTAAAAAATCCTGCGAGAACATGGCTCCCATTATAACATCACATGACAGCTGGAACACCTACAGCAGCATAGATTTTAGAAGCCATCAGAGAGCAGAAGTGAGGCTGCAAACAGAACAAAGCAAAACAAAAATAAGTTAATTAAAATTCCAGAAAGTAATAAGCCATTCCCAAGAGATAAGAGTCCCACAGCCACTTTCAGAGGAGGGAAAGGAGGCCACCCTTGATCAGGGTGAAAAGAAACCAGTGTGGGCTACCATAATGGGCCAGAGTCTCAACGAGCCCCAGCCACGAAGAGAGTCTGCACCTGCTCACCAGGCTGCACGACGGACCTTCCCAGGGTGTGAAGGCTGAGGGCAGAGGATCAAGAGACTCTGTCCTCAGGAGGACACACACAAGGCCTGCTGAGGACAGGGTCGTTAACTGAGAGAAACCCTCTGAAAAACAGGGCCCTCTCGGAGGCTGCCTGAGATGGGAAAGGACAGGACAGGAGAGCTGAGAAAGACTTTTCTGGGGAAAGGCACGCAGAGTCTGCTCAAGCTGGGAACAGGAAAGGAGAACTGAGCAAGCTGCTCGCAGACACTGGTCTTTCAGTGAATATTCTGTCTTGGTGCTCCACCACCAGGGCCAGGAATCAGGGAGGAGAGAGATCTCCCAAAAGCACAGAAGGTCAGGGGTTGGATTGCATAGCAAAAAAAATCTTCCCGAAGATCCAAAAGCTAGCAGCCAATCTTTAGAGTCAGGTGGCATATTCCCACAGTTCAAAAAGCTAGCAGCTGGACTGTACAGCATAAAGACATTTCTGAGGCCAGGCACGGTGGCTCGTGTCTGTAATCCCAGCACTTTGGGAGGCCAAATCGGTTGGATCACAAGGTCAGGAGTTTGAGACCAGCCTGACCAACATAGTGAAACCCCGTCTCTATTAAAAATACAAAATTAGCCAGGCATGGTAGTGCATGCCTGTAATCCCAGCTACTCAGGAGGCTAAGGCAGGAGAATTGCTTGAACTTGGGAGGTGGAGGTTGCAGTGAGCTAAGATCATGCCACTGTACTTCCGCCTGGACGACAGAGTGAGACTCCATCTAAAAAAAAAGAAAAGAAAAGAATCTCCCTGCTCCCTGCTGAAGGAAAGGTTCTCATCCTGCCCTCAAATCATTTGAAACCATTGGTAAGCAGAATCAAACTAAAGCTGCAACAAGACAAGTCCGAGCTCAATATCAAACTGACTCAGTCCACCACTCTAAAAGCCTAACAGAGGAAGGGATGTGTGTTTTTCTACGTATAGATCGTATTTACTTCAGTCTCTACTGTTCTTTTACACACAATGTCTGGCATTTAATAAAAAAATTATAAGCCAATCAAAGAAGAAAGAAAATTAACCTGTCATTGGGAGAGAAAATAGTCAATAGAAACAGATCCCAAAGATGGCAAAGATGTTGGAATTATGAGATGGCAACATTGAAATAACTATTATAAGCATGTTAAAGGGTCTAGTAGAAAATGCAGGCAATATGCACAAACATATGGGGAATTTCAACGGAGGCATAAAAACTGTGAAAAAGAGCACAGCCCTGGTGGCTCACACCTATAATCCCAATGCTTTGGGAGGCCAATGTGGGAGGATTATTGAGGCCAGGAGTTCGAAACCAGCCTGGGCAACATAGTGAGACCCCCCCCCCATTTCTATAAAAAATAAAAAAAAATTAGTGGGGCATGGGAGCATGCACCTGTAGACTTAAATACTTGGGAGGCTGAGGCAGGAGGATGGCTTGAAACCAGGAGTTTGAGGCTGTAGCAAGCTATGATCATCACTGCACTCCAGCCTTGGTGACAGAGTAAGACCCCATCTCTAAAAAATTAAAAGTTGAGAAGTGTTTTTTTTTTTTTTTTTTTTTTTTTTTTTTGAGACGGAGTCTCACTGTGTCTCCCAGGCTGGAGTACAGTGGCGCGATCTCGGCTCACTGCAAGCTCCGCCCCCCGGGTTCACGCCATTCTCCCGCCTCAGCCTCCCAAGTAGCTGGGACTACAGGCGCCCGCTACCGCGCCCGGCTAGGTTTTTGTATTTTTAGTAGAGACGGGGTTTCACCATGTTAGCCAGGATAGTCTCGATCTCCTGACCTTGTGATCCACCCGCCTCGGCCTCCCAAAGTGCTGGGATTACAGGCTTGAGCCACCGCGCCCGGCCGAGAAGTTTTTTAAATAAAAATTTAAAATACAGCATAAAGAAAAATGCTAGAAATTATAAATATTATATCAGAGATAAATCATTTGATGGGCTTATCAGCAGACTGAAAACATGTGAATTTGAAGGTAGGTCCATGGAAGTCCAAACTAAATTACAAAGATGAAAAAACTTTTACCTTTGTTATCTTTGTTAAGAAATGGAAAAGTGCACTCAAGGTCTGGGATATTATTAAGTGATCTAACAAATGTATCACATTACATACTACATACATACATCGCATAACAAAAGAGAGGAGAGACAGAATGAGCGGAAGAAATATCTGAAGAGGTAATAGCTGAAAATTTTTCTAAATTGATGAAACCCATCAACCTATAGATCTAAGAAGTTCAGCAAATCCCAAGCAAAATAAATACAAAGAAAACTATCATAGGCTCAGGGCCAGGCACATGGCTCCTGCTTGTAATCCCAGCACTTTGGGAGGCTGAGGTGGGTGAATCACTTGAGGCCAGGAGTTCGAGACTGGCCTGGCCAACATGGTAAAACCCTGTCACTCCTAAAAATACAAAAATTAGCTGGGCACACCACAGTTCAAGAATCATTTGAACCCGGGAGGTAGAGGTTGCAGTGAGCCAAGATCATGCCACTACACTCCAGCTTGGGCAACGGAGCAAGACTGTGTCTCACAAAAAAGAAAAAGGAAAAGAAAAGAAAACTGCCATAAGCATAGGCTCATAATAGTTATACTCTTGAAAATAAAATATAAAGAACAAAACTTAAAGCAGTCAGAGAAAAAAGACACATTTCGTATAGGGGAAACACTTTAAGAAAAATGACTGAGTTCTCTTTAGAAGCAATGGAAGCCAGGAGACAAATGGAATGACATCTTAAAATTCTGAAAGAAAACAGAAACTCTCGACCTAGGATTCGACATTCAGTGACAATATCCTTCAAAATAAAAATGACATAAAGATATTTCATACATACAAACATTGGAATATTTATATCAAACAAATCTACGCTATAAGATTTGCTAAGAAAAATTCTTCAAACTGAAGGAATATAATGCCCGATACAAGTATGAATCTTTAAAAAGAAATAAAGGATAAATATATTGGTAAATATAAAGGACTACCTTATCTCTAGCATATCTGTCTATTTATTTATTTTTTTAAAGAAGAGATCTCTCCATGTTGCCCAGGCTGGCATGCAGTGGCTATTCACAGGCACAATACTAATGCCCTGTGGGCTCAGATACTCCTGGCCTCAAGTGATCTTCCCACCTCAGCCTCCTAAGTAGCTGAGTTTACAGATACCTGCCACCATCTAAAATATCTCTTTATGAGACAATCAACCATTTAAAGTAAAAATAGTAACACTAGATTTTGTGATTTACATCCAGAAGTAAAATATATGACAAGACCATAAAGGGTGGGAGGGGTTGAATGTAAACACAGTGTCACAAGGTTCTTATGCCATTCACAAAGTAGAGGAACATTTTTTGATGATGGACTATTGTAACTTAATATGCATATCATAATCTCTCAAGCAACTACTAAAAGATGAAGAGACACTAAAAAAGTTAATAGATGAGATAAAATGGAATACGAAGAAATAGCCACATCAATCGAAAGTGGAAAGAAGAAAGAACAAAAGAAGAGATGCAACAAATAGAAGACAAACATAGAGGCTGGGTGCAGTGGCTCACGCTTGTAATAACAGCACCTGAGGAGGCCGAGGTGTGTGGATCATTTGAGGCCAGGAGTTTGAGAACAGCCTGGCCAACATAGTGAAACCCTGTCCCTACTAAAAATACAAAAATTAGCCAGGCCATGGTGGTGGGCACCTGCAATTCCGGCTACTCAAGAGACTGAGGTGGGAGAATCGCTTGAACCTGGGAGGTGGAGGTTGCAGTGAGTTGAGATGGTGCCCCTGCACTCCAGCCTGGGTGACAGAGCAAGACTCCATCAAAAAAAAGAAAGAAAAGAAAAGAAAAGAAAGAGAGAAAGAGAGAAAGAAAGAAAATAAACATAGATATAAACATATTAGTAAATACATTAAATGTAAATGAACTAATGCTCCAAATAAAAAGCAGTGATTGTAAGACTGGATGACAAATCAAGATCTAACTATATGCTGCTGATAGAAACACACATTAAGCATAAAGACACAGACAGGTTAAAAGAGTGGAAATAGAAATACCATGCACATCCTAAATGTGTTAAAAGGCAGTGTAGCTACATTAACACCAGATAAAATAGACTTTAAGCCAAAGAGTTTCATCAGAGACAAAGAGGCATATGTCTTAGTGTACTTAGGCTGTAACAACTAAAATAGTATAGACTGGGTGGCTTAAATAACAATCATTGTCACAGTTTTGAAGGCTGGGAAGTCCAGGATGGTTCAGTGTCTTGTGAGGGCCTGCTTCCTGGCTCATAGACAGCTATCTTCTCCTAGTATCCTCACATGGCAAAAAGGGAGTGGGTGTGTGTTCTGGGGTCTTCTTTATAAGGGCACTAATTCCATTCATGAAGGCTCCACCCTCATGACCTAATTACATCCTGCAGACCCCACCTCCTGATACCATCATAATGGGGGTTAGGGTTTCAATATATGAATTTGGGGTGGACAGATTTAGTCCATAACAGTATGTTCTGTAATAATAAAAAGGCCAAAGTTTTTGAGAACTTTTAACAATCTTAAATGTATGTACACCTCATAATGAAGCTTCAAAATACCTGAATAAAAAAATAGATAAAGCATAAAATAGAAAATATAAAAATAGATAATATATAGAAACTGCTACAATCATAAGTGGAGAAATTTTCAGGATCTGGCTGTCTGTAGTTAACAAAACAAGTTAACAGAAAATCAGTATGACACAGAAGACTTAAGCAATACTATAAGCCCACTGACCTAGTTTTCATTTATAGAACAATTACAGAATACCATTTTTTCCTCAAGTACACATGGAGCATTAATCAAAATAGACTATGTACTGGTTCATAAAATAAGAATCAATAAGTTTCAAATGACTGAAATCATACAGAGTATGTTCTCATGCAGTGACATAATTAAATAGAAACCAATAGCAATGTAGCTAAAAAATTTCTAGGTATTTGGAAATTAAACAACACAGTACTAAATAATACATGGGTCCAAAAACCAATGACAGGAGACATTTTAAAATATATCAAACTGAATAATAAAAAGCAAAATAAAATACAAGCATATCTTGAAGATAGTGCAGATTTGGTTCCAGATCACCACAATGTAGCAAATATCACAGTAAAGTAAGACACACAAATTTTCTGGTTTCCCAGTGCATATAAAAGTTGTGTTTACACTATACTATAGTCTATTGAGTGTACCATAGCAGTATGTCTAAAACATCAATGTATATACCTTAACTTAATTTAAAATACTTTATCGCTAAAAATGCTAATGATTGTCTGAGTCTTCAGCAAGTTGTAATCTTTTTGCTGATGAGTTTTGCACTGATGTTGATGGCTGCTGACTGATCAGGGTGGTGGTTTTAAGTATATATGGAATGTTATGATAGGATATAGAGTAGCATTGGTCAGATATGGAAATGGTGGGGAGACAAAAATATACACGTGAAATAAAACTCAGCATTTAAAAAAAAAAAAACCTGAATGGATGAAGTATCCTTAAAACCAAGCAAAGGGTGGAGTTCCATCTTTAAAAACTGAATAGGCATTTTAGACAACACATTCTTGGCAATGGAATCTGGACAACAGTTATCAAACACAGGAGGAAGTGTTCTCACTTTACATTAGAAAAAGGATAGTCAGATATCAACTGTTACAGAAATGAAATAAGATGAAAATTTTTTAACACATTGTTTAAACTATTTTCTTAAAGAGACTTCCTCCACTGCCAGAGATCTTAAATAACGTCCTGGTCAGTCATCCAGAAGCAATTCTTCACATAATGGATGAACTTGGCTTCCACTTTGGGAAGAGAACCACCTTTTCCTATACTTGCTTGCATTTTGCTTTTTTATTATTATTATTATTATACTTTAAGTTCTAGGGTACATGTGCACAATGTGCAGGTTTGTTACATAGGTACACATGTGCCATGTTGGTTTGCTGCACCCATTAACTTGTCATTTACATTAGGTATTTCTCTTAATGCTATCCCTCCCCCAGCCCCCCACCCCACAACAGGCCCCCACGTGTGATGTTCCCCCACCCTTTGTCCAAGTGTTCTCACTGCTCAATTCCCACCTATGAGTGAGAACATACAGTGTTTGGTTTTCTGTCCTTGTGATTGTTTGCTCAGAATAATGGTTTCCAGCTTCCTCCATGTCCCTGCAAAGGACATGAACTCATCCTTTTTATGGCTGCATAGTATTCCACAGTGTATATGTGCCACATTTTCTTAATCCAGTCTATCATTGATGGACATTTGGTTAGTTCCAAGTCTTTGCTATTGTGAATAGTGCCACAATAAACATACGTGTGCATGTGTCTTTATAATAGCATGATTTCTAATCTTTTGGGTATATACCCAGTAATGGGATCACTGGGTCAAATGGTATTTCTAGTTCTAGATCCTTGAGGAATCACCACACTGTCTCCCACAATGGTTGAGCTAGTTTACACTCCCACTAACAGTGTAAAAGCTTTCCTATTTCTCCACAACCTCTCCAGCATCTGTTGTTTCCTGACTTTTTAATGATTACCATTCTAACTGGCGTGAGATGGTATCTCATTGTGGTTTTGATATACATTTCTCTGATGACCAGTGATGATGAGCATTGTTTCATGTGTCTATTGGCTGCATAAATGTCTTCTTTTGAAGAAGGCAGGAATTCAGCAAGCTAGACGAGAGGGTGATTTAGAGGCTTGTCAGTTCCCTGTTAGGGTACACCCCCAAGATCAACAGGGAACTATTAGAGCTACATTTGAGCCTTTTCCTTTTAAATTACTCAAAGAATTTAAACAAGCTATTCATACTAAAAAAGAATGTGGAAACAATCAGAGAGTCAGGCTGCCAGATAGGGGAGAAAAGAAAACTGCTGAGTCTGAAATATGTCCAATATGTAAAAAAGGAAAACATTGGGCTAACCAGTGTCACTCTAAGTTTGATAAAGAAGGGATCCCAATTTCGGGAAATGCCATGAGGGGCCTGTGTCAGGCCCCATTCCAAACTGGAGCATTTCCGGCTCAGGTGGTTCCTTCACCCCTGTACAATATCTGTCGCCCACCACAGCCGGCGGTGCTGCAGTAAATTTATCCTGCACAAAAGCTGTGAGCCTTCTGCCTGGGGAACTCCCGCAAAAGGTCCCAACATGCCGAGTCTAGCTTGGTCGGGGAGACCCTAACCCAGTGGCGCTAGAGGAATTAAAGACACACACACAGAAATATAGAGGTGTGAAGTGGGAAATCAGGGGTCTCACAGCCTTCAGAGCTGAAAGCCCCAAACAGAGATTTACCCATGTATTTATTAACAGCAAGCCAGTCATTAGCATTGTTTCTCTAGATATTAAATCAACTAGAAGTATCCCTTATAGGAAATGAAGGGATGGGCCAAATTAAAGGAATAGGTTGGGCTAGTGAACTGCAGCAGGAGCATGTCCTTAAGGCACAGATCGCTCATGCTATTGTTTGTGGCTTAAGAATGCCTTTAAGTGGTTTTCCACCCTGGGCGGTGCAGGTGTTCCTTGCCCTCATTCTGGTAAACCCACAACCCTTCAGCAGGCGTTACGGCCATCATGAACATGTCACAATGCTGCAGAGATTTTGTTTATGGCCAGTTTTGGGGTCAGTTTATGAGCAGATTTTGGGGGGCCTGTTCCCAACACCAACAGGAATCTGTGGACCCTTGCCAGCAGGGATGATAGTATTACTTCCAGGAAGGTCTAGTTTAAATGTAAAAGGGGTACAGATACATACAGGAGTCATTGATTCAGATTACAGTGGGGAAATTGACATTGTTATGTCTATTTCTGTTCCCTGGAAAGCAGAGCCAGGAAAGCACACAGCACAACTACTGATTGTGTCATATGTGGGAAAGGGGAAAAGTGAAATTAAATGAACAGGAAGATTTGGAAGCACAAATAAACAAGGTAAAGCAGCTTATTGGGTGAATCAAATTACTGATAAACATCCTACCTGTGAAATAACTATTCAGGGAAAGAAATTTAAAGGTTTGGTAGATACAGGAGTGGACATTTCAGTCATTTCTCTACTACACTGGCTGTCCACATGGCCAATTCAACCCACTCAATTTAACATAGTTGGAGTTGGTAAAGCCCCTGAAGTATATCAAAGGAGTTATATTTTGCATTGTGAAGGGCCCGATAGACAACCTGGGACTATTCAACCAATTATAACATCTGTAACTATAAATTTATGGGGGAGAGATTTATTACAACAATGGGGAGCACAAGTTCTAATTCCAGAACAATTATATAGCCCTCAAAGTCAACATATGATGCATGAAATGGGGTATGTCCCTGGTATGGGACTAGGAAAAAATTTGCAAGGTTTAAAGGAACTGCTTCAAGGGGAGAGACAAAGTTCACGCCAAGGTTTAGGATATCATTTTTGATGGCGGCCATTGTTAAGTCTCCAGAATCTATACCTTTAAAATGGTTAACAGATAAGCCAATTTGGATAGAACAATGGCCGCTAAGTAAAGAGAAACTGAAGGCTTTAGAGGAATTAGTTACAGAACAATTAGAAAATGGACATGTAGCTCCAACATTTTCCCCTTGGAATCCTCCAGTTTTCGTAATTAAGAAAAAGTCAGGTAAATGGAGAATGTTAACTGACTTAAGAATCATCAATTCAGTTATACAACCTGTGGGAGCATTACAGCCAGGATTGCCTTCTCCTGCTATAATTCCAAAAAATTGGCCTTTACTAGTCATAGATGTAAAAGACTGTTTCTTTACTATCCCTTTAGCTGATCAAGACTGAGAATGGTTTGCACTTACAATTCCTGCAGTAAACAACCTGCAGCCTGCTAAGCATTTTCATTGTTTCACAGATGGGTCTAGTAATGGTAAAGCTTCTTATTCTGGATCAAAAGATAAAGTTTTCCAGACGCCCTCTACTTCAGTTGAAAAGCGGAGCTTGTAGCTGTAATTGAAGTATTGACTGCTTTTAATATGCCTATTAATGTGATTTCTGATTCTTCATACGTGGTTCATTCCACACAGTTAATTAAAAATGCTCAGTTGTCATTTCATACAGATGAATAACTGGTAACAAAAACAAAAAAAGGGGAGAAGCAGGGATTATGGGACAGCAGATACACAATTGAATCTAGCATTATTAACTTTAAAATTTTCAAGCCTGCCCAAAGGCCAGGTGTTATCAGCAGCTGAACAGTATCTACAGAAACCAACTGCAAAGACAGAAGCAGAACAACTGATTTGGTGGAAAGATCCAATGACAAAAAGTTAGGAAATAGGTAAAATAATAACTTGGGGTAGAGGTTATGCTTGTGTTTTTCCAGGACTGAATCAACAGGTGATTTGGATACCATCAAGACACCTGAAACCTTATCATGAGCCAAATGCTGAGGAAGAGATTCCAGGAGGATTCCGAGGACCCCTCAGTTGCAGCCATGTCAAGATTGATGCTGATGAGGACCCCAACTGTCACAAGCAACACTTGTTGAACACAGCCACCCACCTGGGGACAGATCAAGATGCTGTCACTGATGGCAGAAGAAAACCTAGGGAAAGCAGGACAACCAGTCACAATGAGTAATTTAATGGTAGCTCTGATAGCGATGATCACCACTGCAGTGAGTATTCCTTCAACAAGGGCTGACACAGAGAAGAATTATACTTATTGGGCATATTTATCAATCTTGGCTGGCAACAATCCCGGGCTGTAATCACCCTATGACACAGTTACACATGCTTTCCGATCTCAGTATTTGCCATAATAAATCTGCTCCTATAATTGAGGTATACTGCCCTCAAAAACCTGTTTGTAAACAGGATTGGACCCAGTTAGAAAAAATGAACATACTTCTTTAGGAAGATTGCATTGCAGAACAGGCAGAGGTGCTGCTCAATGATTCCTATGGAATCATTATTGATTGGACCCCAAGGGGATGTTTAGCTTGAATTGCACCTCTTAGTCTGCCTGCCATGGCCACACTAGGTTCAGCTGGTCTGAACAAAATGGTCAGATGGTAGAAATAATAAGTACGGCAAAAGTTCCTATTATCTGGAACCATGGCAGTATAGTGGCACCTCAGCCTCAAATGATATGACCCTTCATAGGAGCTAAACGTAAGGATTTGTGGAAACTGTTAATAACTCTTAATAAGACCAAATTTGGGAAAGAATAAAAAAGCATCTAGAAGGACACTCTACAAGCTTGTTTTTGGATATTGCAAAATTAAAGAACAAATATTTAAAACATCCCAGGAACACCTGACATTAATGCCAGGAACTGGAGTGCTTGAGGAAGCTGCAGACAGATTAGCAGCTAGTAATCCATTAAAATGGATAGAAACACTTGGAAGCGCTGTGGTTTCAATAATAATTGTGCTTTTAATCTGTGTTGTTTGTCTTTGTATAGTCTGCAGATGTGGATCCTGACTCCTGGAAGAAGTAGCTCACCGTGACAAAGTTGCCTTTTCTTTTATCGCTTTGCAAATCAAAGAAGGGGGACATGTTGGGAACAGACCCCCTCAAAATCTGGCCATAAACTGGCCCCAAAACTGGCCATAAACAAAATCTCTGCAGCTCTCTGACATGTTCATGATGGTTATGACACCCAAGCTGGAAGGTTGTGGGTTTACCAGAATGAGGGCAAGGAACACTTGACCCATCCAGGGCAGAAAATCGCTTAAAGGCATTCTTAAACCACAAACAATAGCGTGAGCAATCTGTGCCTTAAGGACATGCTGCTGCTGCAGATAACTAGCCAAACCCATCCCTTTATTTTGGCCTATCCCTTTGTTTCCTGTAAGGAATACTTTTAGTTAATCTATAATCTATACAAACAATGCTTATCATGGGTTTACTGTTAATAAATACATGGGTAAATCTCTGTTCGAGGCTCTCAGCTCTGAAGGCTGTGGGACCCCTGATTTCCCACTCCACACCTCTATATTTCTGTGTGTGTGTGTTTAATTCCTCTAGTGCCACTGGGTTAGGGTCTCCCCAGCCTAGCTGGTCTTGGCAGTCTTTAATCAATCTTGAATTAATTTTTGTATAAGGAGCAAGGAAGGGATCCAGTTTCAGCTTTGTACCTATGGCTAGCCAGTTTTCTCAGCACCATTTATTAAATGGGGGAATCCTTTCCCATTGCTTGTTTTTGTCAGGTTTGTCAAAGATGGTTGTAGCTGTGTGGTGTTATTTCTGAGGGCTCCGTTCCGTTCCATTGGTCTATCTCTCTGTTTTGGTACCAATACCATGCTGTTTTTGTTACTGTAGCCTTGTAGCATAGTTTGAAGTCAGGTAGTGTGATGCCTCCAGCTTTGTTCTTTTTGCTTAGAATTGTCTTGGCAATGTGGGTACTTTTTGGTTCCATATGAACTTTAAAGTAGGTTTTTCCAATTCTGTGAAGAAAGTCATTGGTAGCTTGATGGGGATGTCATTGAATCTATAAATTACCTTGGGCAGTATGGCCATTTTCACTATATTGATTCTTCCTATCCATGAGCATGGAATGTTCTTCCATTTGTTTGTGTCCTCTTTTATTTCGTTGAGCAGTGCTTTGTGTTTCTCCTTGAAGAGGTCCTTCACATCCCTTGTAAGTTGGATTCCTAGGTATTTTATTCTCTTTGAAGCAATTGTGAATGGGAGTTCACTCATGACTTGGCTTGCTGTCTCTTATTGGTGTATAGGAATGCTTGTGATTTTTGCATATTGATTTTGTATCCTGAGATATTGCTGAAGTTGCTTATCAGCTTAAGGAGATTTTGGGCTGAGATAATGGGGTTTTCTAAATATGCAATCATGTCATCTGCAAACAGGGACAATTTGACTTCCTCTTTTCCTAAATGAATACCCTTTATTTCTTTCTCTTGCCTGATTGCCCTGGCCAGAATGTCCAACACCATCTTGAACAGGAGTGGTGAGAGAGGGCATCCCTGTCTTGTGCCAGTTTTCAAAGGGAGTGCTTCCGGGTTTTGCCCATTCAGTATGATATTGGCTGTGGGTTTGTCATAAATAGCTCTTATCATTTTGAGATATGTTACATCAATACCTAGTTTATTGAGAATTTTTAGCATGAAGAGCTGTTGAATTTTGTCAAAGGCCTTTTCTGCGTCTATTGAGATAATCATGTGGTTTTTGTCCTTGGTTCTCTTTATGTGGTGGATTATGTTTATGGATTTGAGTATGTTGAACCAGCCTTGCATCCCAGGGATGAAGCTGACTTGATCATGGTGGATAAGCTTTTTGATGTGCTGCTGGATTCGGTTTGCCAGTGTTTTATTGAGGATTTTTGCACCAATGTTGATCAGGGATATTGGTCTAAAGCTCTCTTTTTTTTGTTGTGTCTCTGCCAGGCTTTGGTATCAGGATGACGCTGGACTCATAAAATGAATTAGGGAGGATTCCCTCTTTTTCTATTGATTGGAATAGTTTCAGAAGAAATGGTATCAGCTCCTCTGGTAGAATTCGGCTGTGAATCCGTCCAGTCCTAGACTTTTTTTGGTTGGTAGGCTATTAATTACTGCCTCAATTTCAGAGCCTGTTATTGGTCTATTCAGAGATTCAACTTCTTCCTGGTTTAGTCTTGGGAGGGTGTATGTGTCCAGGAATTTATCCACTTCTTCTAGATTTTCCAGTTTATTTGCATAAAGGTGTTTATAGTATTCTCTGATGGTAGTTTGTATTTCTGTGGGATCAGTGGTGGTATCCCCTTTATCATTTTTTATTGTATCTATTTGATTCTTCTCTCTTTTCTTCTTTATTAGTCTTGCTAGCAGTCTATCAATTTTGTTGATCTTTTCAGTAAATCAGCTCCTGGATTCATTGATTTTTTGAAGGATTTTTTGTGTCTCTATCTCCTTCAGTTCTGCTCTGATCTTAGTTATTTCTTGCCTTCTGCTAGCTTTTGAATTTGTTTGCTCTTGTTTCTCTAGTTCTTTTAATTGTGATGTTAGGGTATTGATTTTAGATTTTTCCTGCTTTCTCTTGTTGGCGTTTAGTGCTATAAATTTCCCTCTACACACTGCTTTAAATGTGTCCCAGAGATTATGGTACGTTGTGTCTTTGTTCTCATTGGTTTCAAAGAATATCTTGATTTCTGCCTTCATTTTGTTATTTACCCAGTAGTCATTCAGGAGCAGGTTGTTCATTTCCCATTTAGTTGTGCAGTTTTGAGTGAGTTTCTTAATCCTAAGTTCTAATTTGATTGCACTGTGGTTTGAGAGACAGTTTCTTGTGATTTCTATTCTTTTACATTTGCTGAGAAGTGCTTTACTTCCAACTATGTGGTCAATTTTGGAATAAGTGCAATGTGGTGTTGAGAAGAATGTATATTCTCTTGATTTGGGGTGGAGAGTTCTGTAGATGTCTATTAGGTATGCTTGGTGCAGAGCTGAGTTCAAGTCCTGCATATCCTTGTTAACCTTCTGTCTCATTGATCTGTCTAATGTTGACAGTGGGGTGTTAACGTCTCCCATTATTATTGTGTGGGAGTCTAAGTCTCTTTGTAGGTCTCTAAGAACTTGCTTTATGAATCTCTGTGCTCCTGTATTGAGTGCATATGTATTTAGAATAGTTAGCTCTTCTTGTTGAATTGATCCCTTTACCATTACATAACAGCCTTCTTTGTCTCTTTTGACCTTTGTTGGTTTAAAGTCTGTTTTACCAGAGACTAGGATTGCAACCCCTGCCTTTTTTTTTTTTTTTTTTTTTTTTTGCTTTCCATTTGCTTGGTAGATCTTCCTCCATCCCTTTATTTTGAGCCTATGTGTGTCTCTGCTCATGAGATGGGTCTCCTGAATACTGCACACTAACAGGTCTTGACTCTTTATCCAGTTTGCCAGTCTGTGTCTTTAATTAATGGGAGCATTTAGCCCATTTACATTTAAGGTTAATACTCTTATGTGTGAATTTGATCCTGTCATTATGACGTTAGCTGGTTATTTTGCCTGTTAGTTGATGCAGTTTCTTGCTAACAAGGATGGTCTTTACAATTTGGCATGTTTTTGCAGTCGCTGGTCCTGGTTGTTCCTTTCTATCTTTAGTGCTTCTTTCAGGAGCTCTTGTAAGGCAGGCCTGGTGGTGACAAAATCTCTCAGCATTTGCTTTTCCGTAAAGGATTTTATTTCTCCTTCATTTATGAAACTTAGTTTGGCTGGATATGAAATTCTGGGTTGAAAATTCTTTTCTTTATGAATGTTGAATATTGGCCCCCACTCTCTTCTGGCTTGTAGAGTTTCTGCCAAGAGATCTACTGTTAGTCTGATGGGCTTCCATTTGTGGGTAACCCAAACTTTCTCTCTGGCTGTGCTTAACACTTTTTCCTTCATTTCAACCTTGGTGAATCTGACAATTTTGTGTCTTGGGGTTGCTCTTCTCGAGGAGTATCTTTGTGGTATTCTTTGTATTTCCTGAATTTGAATGTTGGCTTGCCTTGCTAGGTTGGGGAAGTTCTCCTGGATAATACCCTGAAGAGTGTTTTCCAACTTGGTTCCATTCTCCCCATCACTTTCAGAAACACCAATCAAACATAGATTTGGTCTTTTCACATAGTCCCACGTTTCTTGGAGGTTTTGTTCATTTCTTTTTACTCTTTTTTCTCTAAACTTCTCCTCTCACTTAATTTCATTAATTTGATCTTCAATCACTGATACCCTTTCTTCCACTTGATCAAACCGGCTATTGAAGCTTTTGCATGCATCATGTAGTTCTCGTGCCATGGTTTTCAGCTCCATCAGGTCTTTTAAGGTCTTCTGTACACTGTTTATTCTAGTTAGCCATTTGTCTAATCTTTTTTCAATGTTTTTAGCTTCCTTCCAATGGCTCTGAATATCCTCCTTTAGCTCAGAGAAGTTTGTTATTGCCGACCTTCTGAAACCTACTTCTGTCAGCTCATCAAAGTCATTCTCCACCCAGCCTTTTTCTGTTGCTGGTGAGGAGCTGTGATCCTTTGGAGAAGAGGTGCTCTGGTTTGTAGAATTTTCAGCTTTTCTGCTCTGGTTTCTCCCCATCTTTGTGGTTTTATCTACCTTTGGTCTTTGATGCTGGTGACCTACAGATGGGGTTTTGATGTGGAAGTCTTTTCTGTTGATGTTGATGCTATTCCTTTCTGTTTGTTAGTTTTCCTTCTAAGAGTCAGGTCCCTCAGCTGCAGGTCTGTTGGAGTTTGCTGGGGGTCCACTCTAGACCCTGTTTGCCTGGGTATCACCAGTGGAGGCTGTGGAACAGCATATTGCAGAACAGCAATTATTGCTGCCTGATCCTTCCCCTGGAAGCTTCATCCCAGAGGGGCACCTGCCTGTATGAGGTGTCAGTTGGCCCCTACAGGGAGGTGTCTCCCAGTTAGGCTACATAGGGGTCAGGGACCCACTTCAGGAGGCAGTCTGTCCATTCTCAGAGCTCAAACACCATGCTGGGAGAACCACTGCTCTCTTCAGAGCTGTCAGATAGGGACATTTAAGTCTGCAGAAGTTTCTGCTGCCTTTTGTTCAGCTATGCCCTGCCCCCAGGGATGGGCTCTACAGAGGCAGCAGGCCTTGCAGAGCTGTGGTGGGCTCTGCCCAGTACCAGCTTCCCTGGCCACTTTGTCTCCCTACCCAAGCCTCAGCAATGGTGGATGCCCCTCCCCCTGCCAGGCTGCTGACTCACAGGCCAATCTCAGAATGCTGTGCTAGCAGTGAGCAAGGCTCCATGGGTGTGAGACTCACTGAGCCAGGCATGGGATATAATCTCCTGGTGTGCCATTTGCTAAGACCATTGGAAAAGCACAGTATTTGGGCGGGAGTGTCCCGATTTTCCAGGTACAGTCTGTCACGGCTTCCCTCAGCTAGGAAAGGGAAATCCCCTGACCCCTTGCACTTCCTGAGTGAGGCAATGCCTCGCCCTGCTTTCGTTCACCCTCCATGGGCTGCACCCACTGTCCAACCAGTCCCAATGAGATGAACCAGGTACCTCAGTTGAAAACACAGAAATCACCATCTTCTGCGTTGATCCCGCTGGGAGCTGCAGACCAGAGCTATTCCTATTCAGCCATCTTGGAATGGGGACCCACATTTTTGCTTTAATGTCTTCTACAGAACTAGGCCCTTTTTGTGTTTTAGGAGTTTTTTTTCTGTTTTTTGAAGGATTCTTTTCCTTTTGATCTTGGTGTTGATGATGGTTTTGAGTCCTTTCCATTCTGATTTAACTTCTGTGCAGTTTTGGTTGGAGTATCTCATATAGATTTCTTCACTGGCACTTTTTCTTCAGTTTCCTTATCATCAAAATAATCATCATCATCTTCATCATCATCATCATTTGCATCAGCAGCAAGTTTTACTTTTTTCTGTGGAAACTTGCTACCACCTCCAGGGGCAGACTGCTTTCCAGATATGCTTAAGAGTTTCACATCCTCCTCCTCTTCATCTTCTGACTCCGCATCTTACTCCTAAGTGTTGTCCACTAATATGCACTGGCCCTGAATCACACTTCAGCCATAAGACCACTGTTGGTGTGATTTCAAAGCCCCCAAAGGAAACTATTGGCTGTGTAGACATTTTCAAAGTGACAGTGTCACTTTAACTGGACTGCCTTCATAATTCATTGCCTCTGCTTCAAAAATGTGCAATTCATCCTTTGCACCAGCCCCTAAACTGACCTTTATTAAAGATAGCTGGTGCTCATTTTCATCATTATCCACCTTAAAGTGATAATCGTGGTTGACCCTCACTTCACAACCAAAAAGATAGCTCTGGAGCCATAGGGGACTCATGTCCACATTCAGGTTTTAAAATGAGTTTACAGTAGTTCAGTTAGATCTTCAGGATCCACTTCTAATTCCAGTTATCTTGCTATTTCCACATATGAAGTCACTTCCTCCAATGAAGTCTTAAGTTCCTCACAGTCATTCATGAGGTTGAAAACGTTTTCCAAACTCCTGTTAATGTTGATATTCTAAGCTCTCATGAATCACAAATGTTCTTAATGGCATCAAGAATGGTGAATCCTTTCCAGAAGATTTGCATTTACTTTGCCCAGGTTCATCAGAAGAATCATTATCTATGGCAGCTGTAGCCTAACAAAATTTATTTCTTAAATAATAAGACTTGAAAATTGAAATTATTTCTTGATCCATGAGCTGCAGAATGGATGTTGTGCTAGTGGGCATGAAAAGAACATTCATCTCCTTCTACATCTCCATTGGAACTCTTGGGTGACCAGGCTTATTGTCAATGAGCAATAATATTTTGAAATGCATCTTTTTTTCTGAGTAGCATGTCTCAAGAGTGGGCTTAAAATATTCAGTAAACTGTGCTGTAAAGAGATGTCCTGTCGTTCAGGCTTTGTTGTTCTATTTATAGAGCACATCTGGAGCAGATTTAGCGTAATTCTTAAAGACTCTAGAATTTCCAAAATGGTAAATGAGCATTGGCTTCAACTTAAAGCCACCAGCTGCATTAGCCCTTAACAAGAGAGTCACCCTGTCTTTTGAAGCTTTGAAGCCAGGCATTGACTTCTCCTCTCTAACTATGAAAGTCCCAGATGGCATCTCCTTTCAATAGAAGCCTGTTTTATCTACATTGAAAAGTTGTTGTTTAGTGTAGCCACCTTCATCAATGATCTTAGCTAGATGTTCTGGATAACTTGCTGCAGCTTCTACATCAACACTTGCTGTTGCACCTTGCACTTTTATGTTATGGAGATGGCTTCTTCGCTTAAACCTCATGAACCAACTTCTGCTAGCTTCAAACTCTTCTTCTGCAGCTTCCTGACCTCTCTTAGCCTTCCTCCATAGTACAGAAGAGAGTTAGCCTTGTTCTGAATTAGGCTTTGGGCTTTGGGAATGTCATGGGTGGTTTGAGCATCTGTTCAGACCACTCAAACTTTCTCCATATCAGCAATAAAGTGGTTTTGCTTTCATATTTGTGTGTTCACTGGAGTAGCACTTTTAATTTTCTTCGAGAAATTTTTCTCTGCATTTAAAACTTGACTGTTTGGTGCAAGAGGACCAGCTTTTAGCCCATCTCAGCCTTTGACATGTCTTCCTCACTAAACTTAATCATTTCTAGCATTTTATTTAAAGCAAGAGACATATGACTCTTCCTTTCACTAGAACACTTAGAGGCTACTATTGTAAGATTATCAATTGACCTAATTTCAATGTTTTCATGTCTCAGGGAATAAGGAGGCCCGAGGAAAAGAGAGATGGGGAACAGCCAGTTGGTGGAGGAATTAGAACACACACAAGATGGATCAATTAAGTTTGCTGTCTTTTCATGGCACCCCAAAACAATTACAATAGTAACATCAAAGATCACTGATCACAGATCACAATAACAGATATGCTACTACTAATAATAAAGTTTGAAATGTTTTAAGAATTATCAAAATGTGACGCAGAGACACAAAGTAAGCATGTGCTGTTAGAAAAATGGTGCCAAAAGATTTGCTTGACACAGGGTTGCCACACACCTTCAATTTGTATAAAAGGTAACATCTGTGAAGCACAATAAAACAAAGTGCAATAAAATGAGATATGCCTGTGCTGGAAGAAAAAACCTGCCAACCAAGAATGCTAGATCCAACAAAACTGTCCTTCAAAAACAAAGATGAAATTACAACTTTCCCAGATAAATAAAATTTGAGGGAGTCTATCACCACTAGTCCTGACCTACAAGAAATGCTGAAGGGAGTCCTTGACGTTGAGGTAAAGGGATAAAATGCAATTCCAAAAAAAAAAAAGAAAATATTAAATTCTCTGGTAAATATATAGGTAAATATAGAATCTTGTAGTATTGTAATGTGTGTAAATCTCTTCTAAATCTGATATAGAATTCAAAAAACAAAAGCGTAGAAAGTAATTATAAGTCTATGGTAATGGATATGCAATATAAAAAAGGTAATTTGAGTCATCAGTAACATAAAGGTGTGGTGGGTTGAGATGTAAAGAACCAGAGTTTTAGATGCAATTGAAGCTAAGTTGTTAAATCAGCTTAAAACAGATTGTTATGATATTACCCATATTTTTCCAGTCTTCTGCCTAAAGATCTGAATCTACAATTGTCCCAATGGTACTGAATTACTTATTTGATTATTAAGAATGAAAGAGCAGTTTTGTTTGCAGTCCAAAGGCAAACGTCTATGGGGAATTCCAGCTAGGGAACGTGTTATACCCTCTTTTTATTAAGTTCCCCCAGGGAGGAAAGAATGTGTTTATGGAGAAATCTAATTACAACTTTCTTTGCCCTTTTTGAAATACAAAGGACAGATTTTCTCCTAATTTATCTATGGAGACACACATATATAAGAGAACAGGCAAATAAGTAAGCCAGCAAGCAGGTTTTCTGAATTAAGAGGCTTTAATCAGGAAACCACCACATGGTACTCATTAAAAATACATTGGTAAAATATTAAGAGGTTTTATTTCAAGCAATTGCAATGGTTACCACAAAGACAATAACTATAGAATGTAAGTGTTATGATTTGAATATGGTTTATCCCCACTGAAACTCGTCTTGAGGCTTGTTCCCCATGTAATGGTGTTGAGAACTGGTGGGTCCTTTAAGAGGCATTTGGGTCATAAGCCATCTGTCCTCATGAAGGGATTAATGCCATTTCACAGGAGTGAATTATTGCTCTTCAGCAACTGGATTAGTTACCACAAGAGTGGGTTGTTATAAAATGAGGTCACCCCTCATGTTTTCTCTCTTGTGCGTGTACCCACTCAGTGCTCTCACATGCATTACCACCATGGGACTCCATCCTCCATGTTATGGCGCAGTATGAGACCCTCGCCAGATGCAGTTGTTTGATCTTGAACTTCCTGGCATCAAGCACTGTGAGCTAAACAAACCTCTTTTCTAAAAATAAATTACCTGGTCTCAGGTATTCTGTTATAGCAACAGAAAATGGACAAAGACTGTAAAGAAAAGGAAATGAGAGGGGAATCAAAATCTGTGACCACAAAAAAAATTAATGAAACACAAAAGAAATCATCAAAAGAAAAAAGTGGGGGGACAAAAAAAGCTGCAAGTGAAACAGAGCACAATGAACAAAATGGCAATAGTTAAGTCCTTCACTATCAGCAATTCCTTAAAATGTAAATGCCATTATGAACAAATGCCAGCAATTTGATTTGGCAATAATTCCTTGGATATGATACCAAAAGCACTGGCAGCAAAATAAAAATAGACAAATAGTACTACATAAAACTTAAATTTTTTTACACATCAAAGTAACAGTGAACAGAGAGAAAAGGCAACCTATAGAATGGGAGAAAAGAGTTGCAAATCATGTATCTGATAAGGGGTCAATATCCAGAATACATAAGGAACTTGTACAACTGAACAAGAAAAACCCTGAAATAATCCAGTTTAAAAACGGGCAAAGGATTTAGATAAACATTTCTCTAAAGAAGATATACGAATGGTTATTAAGTACATGAAAAGATGGTCAACATCATTAATCACTAGGGAAATGTAAATAAAACTCACAATGAGATATCACCTCACACCCATCAGGATAGCCATTATAAAAATAACAGAAAATAACAAGTGTTGACAAGGATGCAGAGAAGTTGGAGTCCTCGTGCACCAGTGGTGGGAAAGTAAATTATACAGATGTTATGAAAAGCAGGATGGAGTTTCTCAAAACATTAAAAATAGAATTATCATATGATCCGGCAATCTCCCTTTTGGGTATATATCCAAAAGGATTCAAAGCAGATCTCAGAGATATTTGCACACCCATGTTCATTGCAGCATTATTCATAACAGCCAACAGGAGGAAACAACAGATAACTGGATAAGGAAAATGTGGTATATGCACATAATGGAATTTTATGTGCCCTTAAAAAAGAAGGAAATCCTGTCACATGTTACAACATGAATGAAGCTTAAGGACATTATGCTAAGAGAAATAAGCCAGTCACAAATGGACAAATACTGAATGATTCACTCATATAAAGTATGTAAATTAGTCAGAATCCTTGAAACATAAAGTAAAAAGGCAGTCGCCAAGAGCTTGCAGGAGGTAGGATGGGGAATTAATGCTTGGTAGGTATAGAGTTTCAGTGTTGCAAGAAGAAAAAATTCTAGAGACTTGTTGCACCAGTAAATATACTTAACAGTACTGAAATGTACATTTAAAAACATTTAGGATGGTTTAATGTTGTGTGGTTTTTACCACAATACAAAAAAGAGACTCAGCTAAGAAAACGAACAGGCAAAACCAATGGCTGGTAGAAAACATTCACAGTACATATATCTGAATATGGATTTCTACCCAGAATAATAAAGAACTTCTAACGCAATAAAAATGTGGATGACAGACTTGAGCAACATTTTCAGAAGCAAACAAAGACATATGAATGGACAAAGACATATAAAAAAGTGCTCGACATAATTACTCAGCAGGCAAAGACAAATTAAAGCCATAATGAATCACTACATGCCTACTAGAATGTCTAAAATTACAAAGACTGTCAACACCACATGTTGGCAAGTATTTGACATAACAAAAACTCTCACGTTGCTCTTGGATGTGTGAAATGGCACAACTACTTTGAAAAGTTGCTTGCTTGGTAGCTTCTTATAAAATTAAACATAAAGCTAGCTGATGACTCTAATTTTACACCTATGTATTTATTCAAAGTAAATGAAAACATATGTCCACAAAGAGACGTATACATAAATGTTCATAGAAGCTTTGCAATTCTGATAGCCAAAACTGGAAACAACTCAATGTTGATGAACAGATAAACAAACTGGGATGTATTCATAAAATACAATACTTCTTGCAATTAAAAGAAACAAACTACTGATAACCACAAAATGGATGAGTCTCAAAAACGTTATGCTGACTGAAACAAGCCAACATTAAAGAGCTCTTTGTGGCCAAAGCTGGAACAATTTGAGCAGCAAAATAAATAATGTATTAATAGTATTTGATTGTAACTCAAAACATAAATAAATATCTATGAGTCCATATGGATATAAATAAATGACATAGTAAATAAATAAGAGAGAAGGGACAAATGTCCCGTACAGAATTATATAATAATAGTATGTAAATGCTTCTTCCCCAAGGAAGTGGAGCTTAACTCCTCACCCCTGGAGTGTGGGCTGCACTTAATGACTCCCTTCCAAAGAGTTGAATATGGAAGCCGGGTGGAGAAGTAGAAACCTGGCAAATAGTATCCTGGCCTGGTGATCAAGGCTAAAAAGATCAGTTATGTGGCGAATACCTACCTTTTAGTTTTAGTTTTAGTTTTTTGAGACAAGGTCTTGCTGTGTCACCAGGCTGGAGTGCAGTGGTGAGATCTCCGTTCACTGCAACCTCTGCCTCCTGGGTTCAAGTGATTCTCCTGCCTCAGCCTCCCGAGTAGCTGCGATTACAGGCATATGCCACCCTGCCTGGCTAATTTTTTATTTATTTATTTTTTTTTTTTTGAGACAGAGTCTCGCTCTGTCGCCTAGGCTAGAGGGCAGTGGCGCGATCACGGCTCACTGAAACCTCCGCCCCTCCAGGTTTAAGCAATTCTCTGCCTCAGCCTCTGGAGTAGCTGGGATTACAAGCGCGTGCCACCACGCCTGGCCAATTTTTTTGTATCTTTAGTAGAGACGGGGTTTCACCATCTTGGCCAGGCTGGTCTTGAACTCCTGACCTCGTGATCCACCCGCCTCGGCCTCCCAAAGTGCTGGAATCCCAGGCGTGAGCCACCGTGCCCGCTAATTTTTGTATTTTTAGTAGAGACAGGGTTTCACCATATTGGCCAGGCTGGTCTCCAACTCTTGACCTCAAGCGATCCACCTGCCTTGGCCTCCCAAAGTGCTGGGATTACAGGCGTGAGCCACCACACCCAGCCTGGGGTGAGATTTTTATTCTTCTATTCTTTAGAAGAATTTGAGAAAGTTTGGCATTTGGTAGAATTTGCCTGTGAATCCACTTGGCCAGGCTGGTCTCGAACTCCTGACCTCAAGTGATCCCCCCACCTTGGCCTCTTAAAGTACTAGGATTGCAGGTGTGAGTCATTGCGCCCAGCTGATAATACCTACATTTCTGATGAGATGTAAACCTCTGTGGTTTACCTCCCCAAAACATAGAACCCCTGTCTAACCATGAAGAAAACACTGGACAAGCCAAAATTGAAGGACATTCTATAAAATACCTGACTAATACTCATCAAAACTTTCAAAGTATTGGAAAAGGTAAAAAGGAAAGTCTGAGAAACTATCACAGACAAGAGGGGGCTAAAGGAGACACGACAACTAAATGTAATGTGGTATCCTAGATGGGACCCTGAATTTAAAAACATTAGGGAAAAAACAGTGAAATACAAGTAAAGCATGGAGTTTATTTAATTTAAAAAATGAATTGAACTGCAAGGAAATATAGATGCATCTACAATCATAATGGGAGTTTTTTGTTTGTTTTGTTTTGTTTTGCTTTTGGGATGGAGTTTTACTCTTTCGCCCAGGCTGAAGTGAAGTGGGGCAATCTTGGCTCACTGCAACATCCACCCCCTGGGTTTAAGAGATTCTCCTGCCTCAGCCTCCCCAGTAGCTGGGATTATAGGTGTGTGCCACGAGGCCTGGCTAATTTTTGTAATTTTACTAGAGAGGAGTTTCACCATGTTGGCCAGGCTAGTCTTGAACTCCTGACCTCAGGTGATCCACCTGCCTTGCCATCCTAAAGTGCTGGGATTACAGGCATGAGCAGGGCCCATAATGGGAGATTTTAAACACCCTTCTTTCAATAATAAATGATTTAAGCAAGCATAAAAATTAGTAAGGATATAAAATATTAAATACCACTATTAACAAATGACCTAATTGACACATTCTTTCAGACATCCATGAAACACTTACAAAAATTTACTATACATTCATTGAGCCATAAAGCAAGTATGAACATAAAGGGCTGAAATTATGTGGAGAACGTTCTCTGACCACAAGGCAATTAAGCCAGGAATCACAACAGAAAAGATGATTAGAAGATCCTCATATGTTTGGAAATTAAGAAATACACTTCTAAAAAACTTTTAGATCGGAGAAGAAATCATAATGGAAATGAGAAAATATTTTGAAGTGAAATATTAGAAAAATGTTGGAAATCAAAACCTGTGGGGTGGAGCTAAACAGGGCTTAGAGAGGTATTGCTAACATATATTAGATAAAAGAAAGATACAAACAATCTAAGTTAGCAATATAAACAGGCACATCATTATAGATCATAAAGCCACCAAAAAGATAACAGAAGGATATTATATAAATTAATTATATACAAATATATTTGTAAATTTAGATGAAATGGACAAATTCCTTAATACAGTACAACTTACACAGGAAGAAATAAAAATGATGACTAGTCCTGTAAGTAAAGTTAACTAAAGAATCTGTAATTTCCTCAACAAAAGTCCAAGTGGATTCATTGGCAAATTCTACCAAATGCCAAACTTTCTCAAATTCTTCTAAAGAATAGAAGAATGAAAATCTCACCCCAGGCTGGGTGCGGTGGCTCACGCCTGTAATCCCAGCACTTTGGGAGGCCAAGGCGGGTGGATCACCTGAGGTCAAGAGTTGGAGACCAGCCTGGCTAACATGGTGAAACCTCACCTCTCCTAAAAATACAAAAATTAGCCTGGCATGGTGGCACATGCCTGTAATCCCAGCTACTCGGGAGGCTAAGGCACGAGAATCACTTGAACCTGGAAGGCAGAGGTTGCGGTGAGCCAAGATGGCACTGCTGCACTCCAACCTGGGTGACAGAGTGTATTATAAGGAAAGAAATTATAGATTAATCTCACTGAAGAACAGAGAAGCAAATGTCCTAAACAAAATGTTAGCAAAAGATCCAACAATGTGTATGCAAAGGACACATCATGACCAAGTTGGTGTATTGCTGTAATATATCCTTGGCTTAACAATAGAAAATCAATCAGTAGAAATCACCATATTAGCAGAGTATAGGATTGGTTGCTTACTTATGATTGGGTAAGGAAAAAAAAAATACACACACACACACAAAGAGTATAGGATAAACAAAACGTATGATAATCTCATTAGATGAGAAAATATATTTGATAAAATTCATTACCTATCATTTGAAAAAAATTTAAGAAACTAGGAAAATAAGGCAACATTTTTGATATGAAAGAGTATCCTAGAACACTATTGTCAATGGTAAAAGTTTGAAACTTTTAGGATTGTGAACACAGCAAGGATGTCTTGTATGACTACTTCTGTTCACTACCATAATGGAGGTCCAGAGAAAACTATACAAGTATGAAGATTAGAAAGCAAGATTTAAAACTGTCATTATGGAAGACATAATTCTTTTCAATTAATAGAATTTACTTCTATTCTGTTCTTTTTATTCTTTTCTTTTTGAGACAGAATCTTGCTCTGTCACATAGACTGGAGTGCAGTGGCTTGAGTTCAGCTCACTGCAACCTCTGCCTCCTGGGTTCAAGTGATCCTCCCTCCTCAGCCTCCCTAGTAGCTGGGACTACAGGCAAGCACCACCACACCTGGCTAATTTTTGTAGTTTTAGTAGAGATGGGGTTTCACCATGTTTACCAGGCTGGTCTCGAACTCCTGACGTCAGATGATCCACCTGCCTTGGCCTCCCAAGGTGCTGAGATTACAGATGTGAGCCACCGTGCCCGGCTGACTTTACTTTTAGAACAATTTTAGATTTAAAAATTGAGCCAGTAGTCCAAAAGAGTTTCCAAATCCCCTCTCTCCCATGCGAACTCCAGTTTTCTCACATCTCCCATTTGTGTGATACATTTGTTATAATTTACAAACAAATACTGATACATTACTATTAACTAAAATTCATGGTTTATATTAAGGGCTCACTCTGCGATGTACTCTTCCATGGGTTTTGCTTAATGTCATGTACCCGTCTTTAGTTTTTACCCCCTAAAAATCCCCTGTGCTGCTTCACCTATTCATCTCTCCCCACTTCCCCCTGCCAACTGCTGATTTTTATTTATTTATTTATTTATATTTGACAGAGTCTCACTGTTGCCCAGGCTGGAGTGCAGTGGCACAATCTTGGCTTGCTGCAACCTCCACTTCCTGGGCTCAAGCAATTCTCTAACATCAGCCTCTCAGCTAGCTGGGGCTACAGGCCCAGCTAATTTTTATATTTTTTGTAGATATGGAGTTTTGCCATGTTGCCCAGGCTGGTCTCAAACTCCAGTTCAAAGCCATCTGCCGGCCTTGGCCTCCTAAAGTGCTGGAATTACAGGCATGAGGCACTGTACCCAGGCCACTGATCTTTTTACTGTCTCTGCAGTTTTGCCTTTTTCAGATTGTGATAGAGTTGAGTTCATACAGTATTTAGTCTTTTCAAACTGACTTCTTTCACTTAGGAATATACACTTAAGCTTCCTTCATGTCTTTTTGTAGCTTGACAGCACATTTCTTTTTTATTGCTGAATAATGTTCCTTTGTATGAATGTACCACAGTTTGTTTATCCATTCACCTATTGGAGACATCTTGATTGCTTCCAGTTTTTGCCAACTGTGAATAAAGCTGTTATAAACATTAGTGTGCAGGTTTCTGTGTATACATGTTTTTAACTCCATTGGGCAAATACCCAGGAGCATGATTACTAGATCATACGTTAACACTAGCTTTGTAAAAAACTGCCCAACTCTCTTCCAAAGTGACTGTACCATTTTACATTTTCACCAGCAATGAATAAGAATTCTTGTTGCTCCACATCTTCATCAGCATTTGGTATTGTCCAGTTTGCTTGTTTCTTGAGCCATTCTAACAGGTATGCATTATTGTTTTAATCTGTAATTCCTTAATGACATGGCAATGGCCCTGAAAACCCAGAAGTTGCCACATTTTTTCTAGAAATTTCTGCATAACCTCTCCTTAATTTGCATGTAATTAAAAGTGGGTATAAATATGAGTGCAGCTCTGCCTCTGAGCTGCTATTCTGGGCACATTGTCTATGGGATAGCCCCAGTCCACAAGGAGCAGTACCTCTGCTGCTGCTGTACGCTGCTGCTTCAATAAAAGTTGCTGTTTAACACCACCGGCTTGCCCTTAAATTCTTTCCTAGGCAAAGCCAAGAACCCTCCCTAGATAACCCCCAATTTGGGGGCTTGCCTGTGCTGTATCAATAGGATGTTAAATATATTTTCGTATATTTATTTGTCATCCATATATCTCCCTTGGTGAGATGTTTGTTTAAATATTTTTCCCATTTTTAATGGGTTTTTTTAATTGTACATTTAAGAGTTTTTTTTTTATATTTTGAACACAAATCCTTTTTTAGATATGTGTTTTACAAATATTTTCTCCCAATCTGTGGCTTGTCTTTTTATTCTCTTAACAGTGTCTTTCATAAAGCAGAAGTTTTCAATTTTAGTAAATTCCAACGTACCATCTTTTTCTTCCATGTATTGTGCTTTTGATGTTGTATCTAAAAACTCATCTCCAAAGCCAAGGTCACCTAGATTTTCTCCTCTCTTATCTTCTATAAGTTTTATAGTTTTGTGTTTGACATTTAGATTTATTATTCATATTGAGCTAAATTTTATAAATGTGCTAGGTCTGTGTCTAGATTTTTTTTTTTCTTGGCATATAGATGTCTGTGCAGCAAAAGGTTAACTAAGCAGGCTGCACATTGCCAAGAAGACACCGGCTCCTGACCTGCTTCTGACGGTTAACCTCTAAACCATTGGAATATCCTGCCTGTCTTTGCATACCTGAGGCCTTGGGCCATGCCAGATAGCTTATGCTAACAATGTGATTTATGTGAAAGTCTTGTGCAATGCTGTATCAATTTGACCTCTGGAGGGGCTAGAGACAGAGTCTCTAATGTCAGTCACATGGATATTCCGTGTCTATGTGACTGATACCAAGGCTCAGGTGAGCTTCCCTTGTTAACCATACCTCCAACATCTTGTCACATGTTATTACTGGGAGAAAGAAATATTGCCCGACCAACTCCACTGGGAGAGGACCACTGGAAGCGTAATCTTGGTCTCCTCAGGACTCTGATCTGTGTGTTCTTATCCTTTACCCATGTTAATCCGTATCCTTTCTCTGTAATAAATTGGAGTCATGTAATAACCATGACTGTAACACTTTTTCTGAGTGTTTTGAGATCTCCTAGTGAATCACTGAACCTGAGGATAGTTGTGAGGATGCCCAACACAGTGTCCAATTGTTTTGGTCCCATTTTTTTTGGAAAGCCTATCCTTTCTCCCTCAAATTACCTTTGCTCCTTTGTCAAAGATCAGTTGACTATATTTGCATGGGTTTCTTTCTGGGCTCTCTATTCTGAGACATTAATCTATTCAACTATTCTTTTATTAATACCACCCTGTCTTGATTACTATATCTTCCAAATAAGTGTCATGTATTGTGAGTCTTCTGACTTTCTTCTTCTTCAGTACTGGCCTCTTGTCTTTCCCTATAAACTTTGAAATCAGTTTGTCAATATCCATGAGATAACTTTCTGGGATTTCGGTGGGGATTGTGTTGAACTGATAGGTCAAACTGATAAGAATTGGCATCTTAACAATATTGATTATACCTACCCATTAACATGGAATGTCTCTGCATTTGCTTAAACCTGTTTTGATTTATTTTTATCAGAGTTTTGTAATTTTCCTCAATAGACATAGTATATATTTTAGTAGATTTATATTTAAGTATTTCTCTTCCATCCTTCCTCCCCTTCTTCTTCTCCTTCTACCTCTTCTTCTCCCTATCCTTTTTCTTTCTTCTTCTTCTTCTTCTCTCTCTCTCTGATATTAATGTAAAATGGTATTGTGTTTTTAATTTCAAATTCCTGTTGTTCATTGCTGGTATACAGAAAAACAATTGAGGTTTGTACATTAATCTTGAATCCTTCAACTTTTCTATAATTGTTTATTAGTTCCAAGAGTTTGTTGTTGTTGTTTCTGATTCTGGGGAATGTTTTCACAGAAAAATCATGTCATCTTTGAACAAAAACAGTTTTAGTTATTTCTCTCCAATCTTTATACTTTTTCTTTTCTTATTGCATTAGCTAGAGCTTCCAGGACAATGCTGAATAGGAATGGTGAGAGAGGACACGCTTGGCTTGTTCCCAATTTGTTCCCCCTTGGTAGGGAGAAAATATCTAGTTTCTCACAATTAAATATGTTAACTGTAGATTTTTTGCATACTTTTAAATGAAATTGAATAAATGCCTCTTCATTTGTGCTTTGCTGATAGTTTTTGTCATGAATGGGTATTAGATTTTGTCAAATGCTTTTTCTGCATCTGTCTATACGATCATATGATTTTTATTCTTTATTTTACCTATTGATGTGGTGGATTACATTAATTGATTTTCAAATGTTGAGCCAGCCTTGCATACCTAGGATAAATCCCACTTGATTGTGGTTTATAATATTTTATACATTCTTACTAATTTTTTAGGAGATTTTTATGTCTATGTTCATGAGAAATATTGGCCTATAATTTTACTTCTTCTAATGACTTTATCTGGTTTTGTTATTAGGGTGATGCAAACCTCATGGAGTAAGTTAGGAAGTGTTTACCCTGTTTCTATTTTCTGGAAGAGATTTTAGAGAATTAGCATAATTTCATCTTTAAACATTTGTTAGAATTCACCAGTGAACCCATCCAGCCCCAGAGCTTTCTTTTTTGGATGTTATTATTAATAATTACTGATTCAATTACTTTAATACACATAGGCCTATTTAGATTATCTATTTTTCTTTGTGTGAGTTTTAGTTTGTATCATTCAAGGAATTGACTCAATCTAAATTATCAAATGTATGGGCATAGAGTTGTTCATAATATTCCTTCATCATTCTTTTAATGTCCATGGAATCAGTGGTGATTATCTGTTTTTCATTTCTGATATTGGTAATCTAGGTTCTCTTGATTAGCCTGGCTAGAGGTTTATCCATTTTATTGGTCTTTTCTAAGAACTAGCTTGGGATTTCATTGATTTCCTCTTTTCAGTTGCATCGGTTTCTGCCCTAATTTTTATTTATTTTTCTGCTTGCTTTAGGATTATATTGCTCTTCTTTCCCTAGTTTCCTAAGCTGTAAGTGCCAGAGGCTCCTGTTTCCTCCAGTTTTCTGGTTTGGTTAACTGTTTTTATCCTCCCCTGTTATCTTTGATTTTCCCTTTGAATTCCTTCTTAAAATAGGGTTTATGTCTTACTAAAGAGCTTCTGCACAGCAAAAGAAACTATCATCAGAGTGAACAACCTACAGAATGGGAGAAGATTTTTGTATTCTATCTATCTGACAAAAGTCTAATGGCCAGAATCTACAAGGAACTTACACAAATTTACAAGAAAAAAAAAACAACCCCATTAAAAAGTGGGCAAAGGACATGAGCAGGCACTCCTCAAAAGAACACATACATGGAGTCAACCAAACATATGAAAAAAAGTTCAACATCACTGATCATTAGAGAAATGCAAATCAGAACCACAATGAGATACTATCTCACACCAGTCAGGATGGTTATTACTAAAAAGTCAAAAAACAGATGGTGACGAGGTTGCAGAGAAAAAGGAGGGCTTTTACACTGTTGGTGGGAGTGTAAATTAGTTCAATCATTCTGGAAGGCAGTGTGGCGATTCCTCAAAGACCTAGAAGCAGAAATATCATTTGACTCAGCAATCTCATTACTGGGTATATACCCAAAAGAATATAAATCATTCTATTATACATGCAGACGTATGTTCATTGCAGCACTATTCACAATAGCAAAGACATGGAATCAACTTAAATGCCTGTCAATTATAGACTGGATAAAGAAAATATGGTACCTATACACTATGGAATACTATGTAACCATTGAAAGGAATAAGATAATGTCCTTTGCAGAGACATGGGTGGAGTTGGAAGCCATTATTCTCAGCAAACTAACACAGGAACAGAAAACCAAACACCACAGGTTCTTACCTATAGGTGGGAGCTGAATGATGAGAACATATGGACACATGGGGTAGGGGACAACACACACTGGGGTCTGCTGGGGGTGGGGAACTGGGAGAAGGAGGAGCATCAGGAAAAATAACTAATGGATATTGGACTTAATACCTAGGTGATGGGATGATCTGTGCAGCAAACCACCATGGCACACGTTTACAGCATGTAACAAACCTGCACATCCTGCACATGTACCCCTGAACTTAAAATAAAAGTTGAAGAAAAAAAAAGAGACTCTAAAAAGAAAAGCAGCCTAAAGTGATACCTGAGGAGAAACAGCCAGGGTGAGAATATGAAGTCATGAAAGACAAGGGAAGACCTTCTGCTGAGACAAGAGTGGCTAATAGTGCAGATGATACAGGGAGGTAAAGGAAGATAAGGCTGAGAAGCGACACTTCCAGCTTAATTTTCTGTAAACTGGTTCTACGTTGTTTAGTATTTCTTTAAAAAATAAAGTCAATGTCTTGCAACTTTCTGAATTTTTATCCGGTTATTATGCTGGAGCCTTGTTGATGTAGTAATAAGTTGTTGGAGAGGGCAAGAGTTCTATAATTTTTTTTTTTTTTTTTTTTGAGACAGAGTCTCACTCTGTTGCCCGGTCTGGAGAGCAATAGCACGATCTTGGCTCACTGCAACCTCTGCCTCCCAGATTCAAGTGATTCTCCTGCCTCAGCCCCCTGAGTAGTTGGGATTACAGGTGTGCACCACCATGCCTGGCTAATTTTGTGTTTTTAGTAGAGAGAGGGTTTCACCATGTTGGACAGGCTGGTCTTGAACTCCTCACCGCATGATCCACCTGCCTCAGCCTCCCAAAGTGCTGGGATTACAGGCGTGAGCCACCGCGCCCGGTCCAGAGTTCTATGATCTTATGACTAAATCTCAGTATTTTACTGGACCCGAGTTCCTGGGCCATGACTTTCAAAATAATTTCTTAGCCTGTGTATTTTCTATCCTTACATGATACAGGATGGCTACAGAGGGCTAGTGGATTTTTCCCCAGGTAAGATAAGGCTCTGGTAAAGTAATTTCCCTTGGAGGGCAAGCCTTCGTTATACAAAATGCTCTAGGAATATTTTAAAATATTACTTTCCCCCTCCCCCTTGCAGGTAACATGAGGATATTTTTTTCCATTCTTCAACATGAGAACCTGGTGGACTTCTAGAGGTAAAATCCACAAAACTGTGTCTCTCTCTTTTAGACTGGGCACCCAGGAGTTTCAACTCTCAAGCTAGTCCACTCTCAGCCTCCAGCAATTCATCACTATCACCATTTAAGTATTTCTGCCAGTTTATTAAAAGTTATAGAATCGGTTAGTAAATATAGGATCTTTTTTCTTTAAAAGATGAATGAAACAGATAAAGCTTTGACAATGCTAATTTTTAAAAGGGGAACCCTCAAATACCTAGCTATTAGAGAGAGAACTGTAAACAAGTACACAAGGACACAATGTGTAGTGTGTCCTGCCAGGACCAACCCAGCCCAGCCCTGGTCAGACCTTGTGTGATAACACATCCCATGATGATCTTGGGGAACCCATGGGAGAGGAAACAGATTACTTAGAGTCACTCAGTCAGCAGGCAGGGAGTGGGTGGAAGCCCAGAAATAGAACCCTGGGCACGGTCCCTGAGTGGGAGTTGAGAAAACCTAGGGCCAAGATGCCCCTACAAGGGTCTTTTCTTAGACCAGCCTTCCCTGCCTGGGTCCCCAGAGGCCAGGTAGAACCCACCTCTCAGGGACCAGCAGACCCTGGCCCAAGGCCCCAAGCTAAAGCCCCTTACCTTAGCATGTTTAAAACCTTGAGTGATGGGGAGTCTCAACTTCAAAAAGTTTGGGGGAAAATAAGGAAAACTGCAGGGCCCATGGTGGAGACCAAAAATTCTTCCTCCCAGTGAAAAGAAGCTGAGGTATGAGTGACTCAGGGGGTTACACTGCTCAGGGGATTTGCTTTTGAGCAATCACTCCAGCCAAGAGCAATGCTTAACCCTGCAGGCTGTAAACTCCACTGGGACAGGGACTGTGAATTCATCTCAGGGTCCCCAGTGCCTGGCAAGCACCTGTTACCTAGAAAGTGTGCAATGAATAGGCACATCAAAAATTTTTTTTTTACTTGTGGTAAACACTTAACACGAGATCTACCCTGTTAAATTTTGAAGTATATAATGCAATATAGCTGACTGTAGGGACAGTGTGGTCCAGCAGATCTCTAGAGCTTATTCATCTTGCTTGACTGAAACTTTATGCCCATTGATTAGCATAAAGTAATTTTTAAGAATAAAAGTAATGCATTGTTAATGAGCAGAATACAGTCGTTTGAGGTTAGAAAGTCAGAATCCCTGGCAGCTGCCTACTCTGATTTATCTGAGTTCCTTCTTTGTTTATTTTGGTCTTTCATGTGGGGACTCTCCTTGAATGTCTGGTGACCAGGCTTTTTCTTCCATATGAGTCAACAGAAGCCCCCTGGAACCTCTAGAGGCTTGGTGGGCTTCTTATCCAAGGGCCCCACCTTGAGGTGATGGAGAAGAACCCAGCTGTTCTGCTGGGGGCCCTCAAATGTCATTTGAGTTTGGTAGTCTGAGTTTTGGTAACTTTTCTCTTAGGCTGGCCAGCTTTCCTTGAGAGGAATTTTTCAGTCCTCTGCCTGGGGCTCTGGGAGCCTAGTAGGGGGAAAGGCTGGAAGTTCTGAGCATCCCATGTGCAGACTTTCATTAAATTCCTCAGTCCTTTCTCTCAGTCTTCAGTCTAGCACCCTCCCCAACCACCACAGCCCCCCCACCATCCTCTGCTGGGCCAGGTATTACCGAGTCTTCAGTCCCTCTGGACCATCCCCGTATTTAATTGGGATAAAGAAGATCCAGGGGTCCAACAGGTCGCCCTCACTTACTCTTGTCAGCTTCAGCCACTTGTCAGCTTTCTGCTGACTCCTGCACCTTTTCAGGGTCCTTTGGCCTGAGTTCTCTTTTTTCCTGTGGGCTTCCCCACCTGCAGCCTGATCACCAGACATTTAAGGAAAGAGGCCACACATGAAAGACCAAGGTTTCAGCTTTTTCAGGTCTGTGAAGCCAGTTTCACCTGTTCATTCTGTTTTCACCTTCCAAACGTTTGCTGGCATCTCTTACTAATTTTAGTTTCCTCTTCTATTTGCTTTGTCCTAGTGGATTTACACCACTTTATTCCTTTAACTGCGATTTCAAGGGATTTCAGGAGAGAGCGGAGTTAAATACCTGTGGTCAATCTACCACATGAAATGGGCACATCTTGCTTTTTTCCTTTAACAATATATTGAGGACATTTTTGTTTCATTTCAATGAAGTGTGGAATTTCAGGCTCCAGTTGGTAATACTTAAGACAGTTTTAGGTTTATGCTATTTTAAGAAATGCTGCAATGGGACATTATTATTGTACAACAGTGATTATGTGTAGAAATAAAGAAAGGAGAAAAAAAGAGAGGGACAGAAAGGAAGGGCGTGAGAAAGAGAGAAGGAGGGGAGGAGGAGGGAAGGAGTTCATGCTGAATGTCAGGTATCTGAAGAGAGCAGGTCAGGAAGTGATGTGGGGGTCTGAATGGGTTGTACTTCCAGTCCTGGCCCACGTTCACCACCTAGGCCTGAACCTTCCCTTCTAGTTCTACTGCCTATTACATGCCAACTGCTTCAGGCTCAAACCTGTTAATAGTGAAAGAAACAGCTACCACTGGGATACAGTTCACTGGAAACAGGCTGACATTTAGACACGCAAGGCCAGAACCCACATGGCCAGAGAGGATTCAAGGTGCTCTCTGTCCCCAGAGAGTGCCCTGACTCCAGGATATGAGTTTCAGCATGACTGAAGCCCACACCAGCCAGCAGCCACTAGCTCCACCTCTGCCTGGGAGCCAGGCCTGTCCAAAGATAACCAAATGGAAAGGGAAGAACCTGAAAGCCTCCACTTTAGCTCTAGAAGGTTTGCAAATTCTCTGGCTTCTCTTTCTTCCATTGCAATGTGGGGAGCATAGCTTCTGCTAGTACACTAAGAGGTCTTAAGGGGTGGTTTGCACTTCTCACATCAACCAGCTTCTTACTAAGCACTTGACATTGAGTTACAAGGGATGTTGAAGAAATAGTATTCAATAATCAACTCATTCAACAGATGTCTATTGAGGTCAGTTCTTTATACAGGCAACTGATTGTTGATGTACAGCAGTGCACAAAGAGACACAGTCCCTGCTCTTGGGGCTTCCAGTCTAGAGAGAGTTACAGACATTAAATACGTAAGCTCGCAAAATAAATATATAATTGCAAATTAGGATAAGGTCTGGGGTGGAAAAAGAAACACCTTTTCAGGAGGGAGTAGCAGGACTGCCCTGCCATGGAGAAATATGCAGACATAGGGAAGCCTCTTGAGGAGGCGACAGCAGAGACAAGCCCCAGAGGATGAGAAGGAGAAAGAGAACACATTCTAGGCAAAGGGTGCTGTGCCAAGACCCTGAGATTGGAAAGGGCTTGACACACTCATGTTCATGAAATAGAACCAGGGTGCTCAGGGTGGAGTGACCAGCACAAGGCTGAGAGGTAGGCAGGTGGCCTAATGGAAAAACACACAAACTGACTGTATTCTCCTACTATTCTCACACTCACTCCCCCTACTTCATTTCTGAGACCAGAGGTGTGGGGATTTCTCTCCACACCCAAGCAACTCTCCAGCAGACACCAACAGGGTATCCTATAATTTAATTCCATTCTGACACTATCCATCTGGAGTTAGAGTCAGATCTACAGGCTGAGGTTTCAGTCCCACAAGGTTGCCCCCACTTCAGATGCCAATCACAAGTCCTGGGTGGTGACCTGCACTTCGATCAAGCAGCTTAAAACGGGTTCCCATGACACTCTTCCTCTGCACTTCCTCTGCTACAGCAGCTCACAGAACTCAGGGAAACACTTACTTACATTGACCCATTGATTTAAAGGATATTACAAAGGATACAAAGGAGCAGCCAGATGGAAGAGATGCATAGTCCAAGGAAGATGGAAAGGGCTTGGAGCTGCTCTGCTCTCTCCATGTGTTCAGTAGCCTGGAAGCTCTTTAAACCCCATAGGTCATGGATTTTGTTTGTTTGTCTGTAGAAAGGGGGTCTCCCTATGTTGTTCAGGTTGGTCTCAAACTCCTGAGCTCAAGCAATCCTCCTGCCTCGGCATCCCAAAGTGCTGGGATTACAGGCATAAGACACTGCACCCAGCCTAGTTAATGGATCTTTATGCAGGCTTCCTCACATAAGCATGATTAATTATTAACTTGGTCTTCAGCCCCACTCCCCTTCCCAGAGGATGGGGGGTGGAGATGAAGGTTCCAAGTTTCTCATCATGGCTTGGTCTTTCTGGTGACCAACACCCCTTCAGATGCCCACAAAGAGGCACCTCATTGGAACAAAAGATGCTCCTAGTACCCAGGAAGTTCCAAGGGCTTAGGAGTTCTGTGTCAAAACTAGGGTCAAAGGCTAAACATTAGAATAAGAGATGCAGCTAGAACCCCTATTTCTCAAGAAATTTTAAGGGTTTTAGGAGTTCTGTGCCAGAAATTGGGGGCAAAGACCAAATATACATTTCTTATATCACAATATCATAGAGGGCCAGATCATGCAGAGAGGTCACATTAATTAATTAATTAATTCAATAGACATGGATTAAGCACCTACTATGTGTTGGGAAATATTCTGTGTACTAGACAAAGAGGACTAAACAAGAAAAGTCCATCCTCTCATGAAGCTTACATTCTAGTGGTAGGAAACAGACACTACATACAAACGAATGAATGAATGAATGAATGAATGAATGAATGAATGAATGAATTCAGCTCATGAAAGTACTTAGGAGAGAATAAATCATCAGGACAGAACAGAGAGTGACTTGAGGGGAGGGCGCTACTTTCTATGAGTGGTCAGGAAAAGCATGAATGAGGAGAAGGAGCCAGCCATGTGAAGACCACAGAGAAGAACATTGTGGGCAGAGGCAATGGCAGGTGCAAAGGTCCTAATGAAAGAACAGACTTGGAGTGTTCAAGAGATAGAGTTAAGGAGTTGCTATTTTATTCTAAGTTGGAGCCATTGCAAGGTCTTAGCAGGAAAGCAACAGGATCTGATTTAAGTTTCTCAAAGTGTACTCTGGCTGCTATGAGGAGAATGGATTGCAGAGGCAAGAGAATTAGGAAGGAAGGCTCTTCTGGGGACAAGTGGGAGTTGACGGTGGTTAGGAGATGAAGGAGATGGAGCAGGAGGCAGGATGTCTAGTAGGTCCTGATCATTGAGGGTGAGGAAAGGGAAGGATCAAAGACACTTCCTAGGTGACTTGGGGACGCAGGTATGTGGTGATGCCTTTTACTGCTAAGGGGAAGAACGGGGTGAGATGTGGGAAGGAGCAGTTAACAAACATTAATTGAAGGCTCCCTGTGTGCTTGGCACTGAGGGACACATAGAGAGGTGTGGGGAGAGGCCCTGCTCTGCCTGGCTGTGGACAGTCCAGCTACAGAGATGAGATGCTCGCATGAAGCAAGAGAGAACGGTGTGATACCAACCATCAAGATGCAGTCCCATAAGATCCAGCTGCTGTCCTCCCACCTACAAAGCCCTCTCACACATTATCTATTCGATCCACATCATTACCAAATAAGATAGGTAGTATTATCCCCATTTTACAGATGAGAAAACTGAGGCTTGGAGAAACTGTGACTAGCCCCAGCTCAGCCAGCCAGGTTGGATGCAAATCAGCAGAGGCTTTCGAATTTCTATACAGGCATCTGCTCTGCAGTAGGGTGGGATGGGGACTTGCTTTGAAGCCTCATTTTATATCAAGCACACTGGTTTTACTTGGTTAGGGTTTGGCAGTGGCTGAGAGAGGGGTGGGAGAAGCCAATGGGGCTGGAAAGGAGGGTATAAAGCTTATGAAAGTAATTTATTGGGGATATCCATTGAGGTACACTCAGTTCTGTCTGTCTCCAAGCCAGGGTTTTCTTATTCTGGATTTAAGGAGTTGTTCCAAGATAGCAGAAGGTAGTATGAACAACATTGACTGGGGAAGAGGCAAGGCTTAACTCAGAGTGATCTCTATAGGACTTGAGGGCCAGGGAGGGCAGCCCCAGGAGGGACATGATTCAGGAGCAAAGGCATGGTGGGCTGTTAATTGAAGTTTGCTGAAGGCATCAGAGACCTCTCAGTTCTACACATGGGCAATCTGTACTGGTGGCTGGGACCTGCCTACTTAGGTGGGCACTCTGGGTCAGTCACTGGGGACAGCTCCTCCCCAGCTTTGGTGAACATGGGCCTGCCTTCTGCTCCCAGGTCTCAGCCTCCCGGCAGGGACTTATTCCTTGAAATCTTGCAGTTCAGGTCTGGCCATCAGGTGGGCCCAGGATGTGCCCTACCTAGCCTGAGACATACTGTGAAATAAATCCAGGCTGGCAAGGCATTGTACCCCTCTCCTCTCCCTCCAGCCATGTCTAGTGCCCTTTTACCCAAAGCCTCTCAGCAGAGATCACCCCCACCTGCCTACCTCAACCAGTGGCTCTCAACCAACAGGACACAGAGCTTTTAATGATGTCCCACTGTCCCTACATGTATCGTGGGCAGTTTCCTCACTGAGAGGCTCCATCAGTGAGCATCTGGTGTGTTTGTTATAACTTCCTTCCCTTTCTCTCTTTGTCCGGCAACCTGCTTGTTCTCAAAGCTCTGTTCAAGCATCACTCCGCTGCCTTTCCCACCCCACCCTGGCTGGTGTTTCTCCCTGAGCTCCTCTGCTCCCTGTGCCCTGCTTCATTTACCATGTGTCATTTGTGCTGTATATGGTGTGAGGGACCCAACTTTGATTCTTTCCAGACTGGTAGACAATTAAGTCATTGGCATTTATAAAAAGTCTTTTTCTTATTCATTTGAACTGCTACCTTCATTGCATACGCCCTCTCCATATATGCTCAGACCTACCTCTGTTTGTCAGTCGTGGTGGCAATTCCATGCTATTTTAATCCCAATGGAATTATAATAAGTTTTGTATAGTGTGTCACCATCATTACTGGTTTTTTATTTTTATTTTTAGTTGATAAAAATTGACATTTGTTATGATATTGTTTTCCCATGAAAGAACATGTTCAGATCCTATTGCAAATTTATATCCCATGGGTAAAGTTTTACAGATTCTACTATTAAACTTATTCTTGTTATTAAATTTATTTATAAATATTTTATAGATTTTGACACTTCTGTGAATCAGACATTTCCTTCACTTCTATTTCTAATTGGTTATTGCTAATATAGGGAAAAGCTATTCATTTTGTATGTTTACCTTAAATCCAGCCATATTACCAAACTCTATTATTATTTTTGATCTGTTTTTCTAGAAAACCTAAAGACGATGGGGAATGGGACAGTGTTTGGAAAAACTCAGAACCTGGGCACTGCAGTGCAGGTCCTCCTGGGGACATGAGGCACAGTGAGAAATGCACCAAGTGGACAGGTCAGTTGTGTATATGGAGGTGGGGGTGAGATAAGGAGGCCCCTAACTCTCCAGAGAGGCCTCTCCTCCCCGAGGCTCAGGGCCTCCCAGTCCTCACTCCTGCATCCCACTCTCACTCCCCCACCACCAAGGAGCTCAGGCAACTCTGCACATCTCAGGTGACCCTGAACAGGCTCCTTTGCAGGATTCCTGAGAGAAAGGGCTGAACACAAAGGAAACAGAAGCCATGACTGCAGCAGGGAAAGGGAGGACTCAGGGCTGGTCTACCTGAGTGCTGAGGTCCAACCCTCTCAGGGGCCTCAAAGAGGTTACTGGAGCCCTCTGACACCCCCAGGCCCGGCAGAACTGGCAGCACTTGGCAGAACTAGGAATAATGGCAGCCACCATGGAGTGCGTTCTCAACAGTCCTCTGAGGATTCCCCTTTACAGATGAAGAAACTGGAGTTCAGGGAAATTAAGGAACTCATTTGAGTTTACACAGATAGTAAATGGCAGAGGTGGAATTCAAACCCAGGAACCTGACTACAGAGCCTGCCACACGCAGTATTCCCACGTGGCCATCCAGGCCATTCATGTTAAGCACATGGGCCAAAGACGGGATCCCCTAGAAACTGCAGAGCTTTCTCAGGGACCCTGGAGTTCATGCATGCACCAGACATTGTCTGCAGACATTACAGAAATATGTCCCCACTTGGGTCCTGTAGTGAATTGAATGGTGACCGCCTCCCCGCCCCCCCACCACCCAGCTCCGCAAAGGATAACATCACTTGGAATCTCAGAATGTGACTGTGTTTGGAATAGGGATCTTTGCAAATGTAATGAAGGTAAAGATCTCAAGATGAGATCATCTTGGATTAGAATGTCCTTTTGAGAGACAGAAAGGAGGAGACATAGAGACACAGAGAGGGAGGGCATGTAAAATGGAGGCAGGCAGAGACTGGAGTGATGCCGTTGCACACCCAAGAACACCAGGGGTCATCAGAAGCTGGAAGCTGCCAGAAAGGATTCCCCCCTGGAGCCTTTGGAGGAAGTATGGTCCTGCCAGCACCTTGTTTCCAGGCTTCAGGCCTCCAGAACTGTGAGAGAATAAACTGTTGTTTCAAACCACCTGGTTGGTGGCCATTTGTTACAGTAGCTCTGGGAAACCGATACAAATGTCCACCATTCTTTTTTTCTTTCTTTCTTTCTTTGAGACAGAGTTTCACTCTTGTTGCCCAGGCTGGAGTGCAATGGTGCGATCTCAGCTCACTGCAACCTCCGCCTCCGGGGTTCAAGCGATTCTCCTACCTCAGACCTCCCGAGTAGCTGGGATTACAGGTATGTGCCACCTCGCCTGGTTAATTTTATATTTTTAGTAGAGATGGGGTTTCTCCATGTTGGTCAGGCTGGTCTCAAATTCCTGACCTCAGGTGATCCGCCCACCTCAGCCTCCCAAAGTGCTGGGATTACAGGTGTGAGCCACCATGCCTGGCCTGAATGTCCACCGTTATTATTCTTCATAAGAAACGTAGGCATTTCAAGCTATTACCAAACTCATAGCCACTATTTATCATTGTCTATTTTTCTCCAGCAATGGATATGAAAATATTACTATCATGAAAAATAAATTATATTTGCAACCCCATTATCTTCCAGATGGAGAAGCAGTTTGAGAGAGGGCAGCGGAGAAGCAAGAGAGCTGGTCTGGAACCCAGCTGCCTGACTCGTGAGTCATTTCTCTTCCTCCAAAGCCCTGTTAAGTCTGGGGCTGCTTATGGTCCTCACCACCTACACAAACAAAGTCAGGGTCATGTTCATCCATCAGGAGGTTCAGGGCCATTTTCCGCTTTCCTCTGTTTGGCAACACTAAGAGCCACCCTCTGATTGTTCCAGAAAAGCAAGAATTGCTAAAGGTCATTGTGTCAAGTTTGCCCAATTCATGCTACTTGACATCTTACCCTGCCCCACCCTGCTCCCACCCCTCCTCCCGCTAGTGCCCCTGATTGCAACACTCCTGGCTGGGGTGGGACAGGGTGGCCAGATAAAAGCAAAGCAGGACCTGGAATGCTGGTTTGTATGGGCTGAGCCTGCCGCTGAGCTGCGTCATGGTGCGGTCTGTGGTCTGGGCAGGTGAGCTGTCAGGGATAGTGGGCTGGGTCTCGGGAGCTGTGGGGAGGTGGGGATGGGCATGTCCAGGGACCCCTTGCTACCCTTTGCAAGGAAGCAGGGGGACTCAGGAGAACTTCAGAGGGTCATTTTATCCCTCTCCATGCCTCCTGGCTTGCAGCCCCTTAATTACCTTTCCTGTGGGCTCCCCCTTAGGCTCTTTCAACCCAAGAGACTTCATGTTGCAAGGGAAGGCTTTTCTTAACAGGCTGAGGATGGCTTGACTTTCCTCTTTCTGTCCTGAAAGCCCAGAGTCAATGAGGCCCCTGCACTGGGTCTTTGTGTCTTTCCTATATTCTTACGTCCCTCCTGTTGGCCTTATCCAAGAAGCACCCACTGCGAAGAGCCTCTTCTCTAACCTCGTATTGGCTGTCCTGCAAGAAGGCAGCCTGGGGCCAGGACCCTGGGCATCCTTGCAAATTTTCATGCAGGTTCTGTTAGGTTGACAGAGAAGTCCAAGGTCACCAGGTGAAAGAGATCTCTTTGAAGGAGTCCTGTCAAGGCCTAGGTCTCCAAGGCTGTGGATGCCTGCTACAGCCAGGCAGTGGAAAGGCAGCAGGAAGCATAAACGATGGGAGCAGAGGCACAGGCCCTCCCCAGGAGGTGATCTCTCCCCGTGCAGCCCTTCCAGATTGGTTCTTTCTAGCCCCAGAACAGGTTTTCTTCTTGTTCCGAAAGAGAAGCAGTCTCTCTGAATAACTCACAAGTCAGCGGTTTTTCCACAGGCTTCCTGAATCCACACTGCCCTTTACTGAGGCATAGAGAGGGGGCAGCCTCAGCCCAGGGAGCCATTCCAGGCCAGAAAGGGACCCCCATGGTCTGGCCTGCATGAAGGGATGGGCACAGTGCCCTCCTGGGTCCCTTCTGGAAGGAGAAAGCTTGATTCGTATGAAATCAGCCCTCCCTGACCACCTCCTGTGCTTCCGTAGCTGTGGGGCCTGGGAAGGTGAGAATGGCTGTGTAACCCTGGCCTTCTCTCTTGTGTTGCTCCAGGTTTCATGGTCCTGCTGATGATCCCATGGGGTAAGTGGCCTCTTTCTTGGAGCTAGCTCTTGAATCCCTTAGCCCCTTCCCTGGGCTTTGCTTCATGTCCCAACACACTTTCCCTGCCACACCTCCCCAAGAGCTCCAGATTTCAGTAGTGACTCTGTTCCAAAGCTCAGACCCTGCAAATATCCCCATCCCCTAGCAGCCCTCCCAGGAAGGCCCTTGCCTCCTTATCCACTAGCTGAGCTCCTGCACATGTGTGGGGCCAGCTTGCACATCAGCTCTCTCAGGGCTTTCCTTTTCTGGGGTCGCTGGCTCCCTCCTCTGCACTCTGTGCTCTTGCAGCACCTGTGTGTTTTACAGCACATTTTGCACTGCCTCTCATTATTGGCTCAGATGTGTCTCTGCACCAGACTCCAAGTTGCTGGGGATAAGGAACCTTAGTCTCATCTGGCTCAGCATCCCCAGCCCCTTAGCTCCGCGAGGATAACACACTGCTTCCGATCTGTTGAACCGATCAGATGTAGAGCCTGAGAGAGGCAGGAGGGAGCTCCTTGTTGTGTCAAATGGAAAAGAGACCTTGGGGCACCTTCAGCAACTCGGACTCCTGGTCCCCCTCTTGCCCCACCTCATTCCCTGGGCATCAGTGGGCTGGGAATGCTGGCCTCTCAGACCTTGTCCTGTGACTGTGCCTCTCACATTTGGCTGTGGCGTTGGACGTACATTTCCCTCTCAGCTTCATAGGAGGGAACAGCCGCGGATACAGGTACAGCAAACATGGGGAAGATGAGAGGTGGGAGATTTCTCAAAAAGCTTTAGTCCAGGCTACTTCTGGGCTTTCTGCAGTATAGTAATAATAGTAGGACTTTGTGTGAACTAAGGGTTAATACACACAAAACACCTAGAACAGAACTTCTTCCATGCAGTGTTCCTCCGAGTGTTTTACATGTATTAACTTTAGCCCACACGGGGGTCATGTGACACACATTATGGGAGGTCCAATGGCCTCCCCGTTTCACACAGCAGAAGCTGAGTCACACAGTGAGTAAGTTGCAAAGTTGGGATTTCAACCCAGACACTGACATGCCAGAGTCCCTGCTGTTAACCACTGCACTTTATTTTCTCCATAGTACAGAAATTCATAACAATATTTGATATGTGACAGCATGACATGACAGAAAAAGAGCTTCCTGGCTCCTTCCTACGTGGCCGGGAGGATGAGTTCTCTGGGTTCATCTCCTCCTTCCTCTCTTTTGCTTTGGGCAGTTCAGCAATTCTCCTGTATCACTGCAAGCTACACCCCAGCCCCACCAGCACGCTGCACTCCGGGGTGCCCCCTGGTTAGAAACAGTGACAACTCCAGAGCCACGTGTATGCCCAGGGTCAGCCCTCTATGCTCTTGGGTTCTAGTTGAGGCCTGTCTGAGTGCTCTCTTCCCGAAACTCTCCTATAGACACTTTGCACCCTTCCTCTTCCTCGCCCCCTCCCTGTCCATGTGGGCATTGGAGGGGGTACAGAGAGACCCTGCTGGGGCAAAGGGAAGTCCCAGGTTCTAGACACCAGCCACAGACACGATCCAGTCCAAACTCACCGCTCCATCAAGATCTTGGCATAAAATGTTGGCTCACACGAACCACACCATCATAGATTGAGAGACTGGAAGAGACCCCAGAGACCACACAGTCATTATCAGATAGGGCCAGGATTGAAAAAGAGTTGGACCCAAAGTCTATTTTTGGCAGATGCTGGAATGAAGACTAGCATTCTTGCTTCCTGGTGTCCTGGTCAACCCTGCACAGGGCTGACCTCAGTGGGGGTCATCACCACCAGGCCCTCACTGGGAACAGACCATCCTACCCCCTGCAAAGTCTTTTCACACACTGTAGGGTACTCTAGAGACAAGTACCCTATAGTGTGTGGGGTACTTAGAGACAAGATGCCTTCTCCTAGATAAAATAAGCTCTTTATTAGAATCTCAGCAGTGATATTGATAAACATAGATTATCTACAAGGGATAACAGGCAAATGCAAATGGCTTTAATGCAAGACTAAAGAAACATAAACCCAGGCCTGTAACTGGGGCCTCCTCTGTGCTACTTATCGATTTGCATTTTAATGAAGTATTCTGAGGTATTCCAAACCGTTTTGGAAAGTTCTGCCTGCCTGCCTTCTGCAGATGAGCATGCCATGTCTAATTCCCTCTGGGCCTCATGCTGGGGCTGCCTGGGGCTACCTTCTTTCAGGTTTCGGGGCCTGGAGGGGAGACCCTGACTGGGGGTAGGGAGACCTGCCTGCCAGACCCTAGTCCTGGGAGCTCAGACTCTGAGACTAGCAACTTTTAAGGATGTCAAGGAGTCAAGAGGCTTGGGTCGCAGCACGGCTGCTCTGCCCTCTTAGCAGCTGTGCTAATGAAGATGGGCCCCAAGCTCGTGAACCTCAACTTGCTTCCCGGGAAAACAAGTCTTGGAAGATGATGGCCCTACCCACTCAGTGTTCTGAGGATCCCATGTCTGGCCTCTGAAAATGCTTTCCCACCTGCAAGGCTCCACCCACACAAAAGCAAATGCCATTTCTGCCTGTCGCATCCCTCCACTGACTCCAGGTGTAGAAGAGGGAGGTCCAAGGACATTGCCTGCCCCAGACGGAGGGTGACAAGTCCCCAGAAGGCCCTGCTGACAGCTATCTCTTTTCTTTACTCCAACGGGCCAGGTTCTGCTGCAAAACTGGTCTGCTACTTCACCAACTGGGCCCAGTACAGACAGGGGGAGGCTCGCTTCCTGCCCAAGGACGTGGACCCCAGCCTTTGCACCCACCTCATCTACGCCTTCGCTGGCATGACCAACCACCAGCTGAGCACCATTGAGTGGAATGACGAGACTCTCTACCAGGAGTTCAATGGCCTGAAGAAGATGTGAGCCAAAGCAGAGGAGCAGGGTGGGTGGGGTGTGGTGGGGGGACAGACAACCTCCTCCCAGAGCCAGGCACCTCCCCAGAACCAAGGACCTGCCACAGACCCACTGTGTGGCTTTGGGCAAGTTGTATCACCTCTCTGGGCTCTCCTGTGCTTAATGAAAGAGGTAGGGGTTGCTTAGGGGATCCCATGGGGCCCTTCCAGTTTAGGTCTAAGTGGGATCGGGATTGTGAGACTTTCTGTCTCCCGTGAAGGCCCTTCCTCATTGTGAAATTGATCCACCCTTCAGCCCCAGTGTTCTGGGTGCCTTCACAAAGCCTCATGAGAATCTGCCCCAATCCTTGCTTCCTGAGCCCACACAGCAGTGTCTCCCCTGTTGGACAGGTGGTTCTGGGAGTCAGGAACGTGACTTCCCTTTCCCAATCTACAGCTGTCCCCGGAATGCTAGTACAGGCTCTGTGCATAGACACTTTGACACGTCCTCACCCTTGTTGCTCCTCCCCATGGTAACATCCCTGCCAGGGAACCCTGAGAGCTGGCAGAGTAAATCCTACCGTGTCTCCTGTCTTTCCCAGGAATCCCAAGCTGAAGACCCTGTTAGCCATCGGAGGCTGGAATTTCGGCACTCAGAGGTTAGTTGACTGTGGTCACCTGTGTGGTAAAGTTCCTGGATGAGAACCTGGTGCACTGGCCAGAGGGAGCCCTGGTCAGAGGGAGCGCTGGTCAGGGAATCGGGCCAGGCTGAGGTGTGGTCAGGGGAAAGGAGAGGGGAGCTGAACTCTGGGGGCTGCATTTCTTTCTGGGTTCTTGGTACCCCAGCAGGAGGGCAGCACAGTGAGCTTCGTTCCAGGCTGTTTCAGATCCAGTCTTGGCAGAAGCACAGGTCTAAACACAGCAGAGGGCTCAGACCTCTCCAGGCATCAGTCTCTTCTTCCATGAAATGAGGAGAGGGAGGGTCCCAACTAATCCTGACAACATGCAGTGTCTATGTTTTCTGAGCTCAGAAATGGGTTATCTTGTCCAGAGAGAATGTTTATTCCACTTCTGAGTATAAAAGGTAATCTGTGAGATTGAGCCTGAGTGCCAAAGTATTGGCATTTGGGGGACATTTTTTAATGATTTATGGAGATAATGGAATGGAGTATTTGAAACTTGGTGTTTTCTAGAAAATCCAGAATATATGGCTCCCAAAGCTCTAAACAGTCTTTCTAAAACTATTTTGGATCATGAACCCTTTTGGGAATCTGATGAAAGTTATGACTCATCTTCCAAAATAATGCTTATATACAGATTGTTTATTGAAATGCAGGAGTTTTTAGCCTGGTGTCCCCAGACTAAATTAATAAAAATAAAATAGGATCAATCTGTAAAGGACTTGAGACCCCCAAGAAGTTCAGGGACTTCCCACTAAGGAAGGCAGATGTGGAGAGGTGGTTCTTGAGGCAGCGTGGGGATTTTGACGAGCTCCAGACTAGTAATAGTAATAAAAACACAAAGCACTCTACAGGTGTGAGCTAGAGGAAAGATGACCAGGTTAACCTGCCAGGAAACTAAAACAGTGGGCTCTCCGGGTCTTTACTAACCTTAGTAAAGGAATTAGAGAAATTCTCATTAGAGAAAAATCCTAATTAGAGAAAAATTAGTTTCTCTAATTCCTCTTCTTTTTAAACCTTCATTCCGAGGGTGTCAACTAGCTCTGATTCGGGGTGGGACAATTCAGGGGCTTGGAGGGAGCCTCTGGAGGGAATTTTGGGAAAGGCTTCTAGGGCATCCATGAGCCCCTGGTGGTGTTGATGTTCGGGGGTAGAAAGCGCTCTGGATGGTCCCCTTTCCTCAACCCAGACCATAACTCACCAGCAAATATCCCTGCAGCCTCTGAAGAAGCCCTCCCAGCGCCCCTCCCAGCCCAGACACAGAGACGCACTGTCCTGAGTGTTTTCTCGCCTGTCTCTGAGTGAGAGCGGCCCCCTGTTTGGTCCAAGGCAGGCCCTTACTCCCCTTCATCACCTCACAGGTTCACAGATATGGCAGCCACGGCCAACAACCGTCAGACCTTCGTCAACTCAGCCATCAGGTTTCTGCGTAAATACGGCTTTGATGGCCTTGACCTTGACTGGGAGTACCCAGGAAGCCGGGGGAGCCCTGCCATAGACAAGGAACGCTTCACAGCCCTGGTGCAGGTACCGCTGGGTGGGGCGGGGATCACCCTGTCTGCACAGGGACCCAGCGCTGGAGCCCCCACAGCACATATGAGGGTTGCTCTGCCCCCAGAGCCAGCTGCTTCACGTATCTACGTGGCACAGATCAGCCCTGTGGTCAGCTCTCAGACTTCTACCACTACCAGTGAACATCTACCTGGGGCTCACAGGGGCTGCCTGCCTGGTGCGTGCCCCTGTGTTGACTCTGAGCTCCACTCCCACAGGACTTGGCCAACGCCTTCCAGCAGGAAGCCCAGACCTCAGGGAAGGAACGCCTCCTTCTGAGTGCAGCGGTTCCAGCTGGGCAGACCTATGTGGATGCTGGATACGAGGTGGACAAAATCGCCAGGTGAGTCTCAGGCAGATGGCTTGGAACTGTGCTCTCAGAAGGAGGAGAGGCCAAGGGTGGACTGAGCTTTCCCGGGGGTAGAGCGGGTGTTCACCTACAAGGCATTTGGAAAGTCCCATCCTTACACCAAAACAAAAGCAGACAATTCCCTGATTTTGTACTCAGGGTAAAACTAAGACACATCCAGAAAGGCTTTGCTCAGTGTCTGCTGCTGCCTGTCCCAGATCCTTCATTTTGGATCTCTGCCCTCTTCCTTGGGAACTCATTCTTAAGGTGAAAATGCCCCTGAGCGGGTAGGGAAGCCATTGTCTTCCAGAAAATGTGTTTTCTGGATCCTTGCTCCTCAAAGTACAGCATGTGGACTCGCAGCCCGCACAAAACCAGGTGCTCGTTAGAATTATGGACTGTCAGGCCCCACCTCGGGCCTTCTGAAGAAGAACCTTCATTTTAATGAGATTCCTGGGCGATCTGTGTGCACACTGAAGTGGGAGAAACCCTGAGCTAGAGTTTCCTCCAAAATAGCAATGTAGCAGGAGGCTTCTTGAGTGGAATAGGGAGGGCCTGGGGGTGCTGAGGGGACAGTGGGGTGAGGATGACAAGTTTGAATGAGAATGAGAATGGCCTCCATAAGGGGGCTGGCTGGGACTGCTGTCTGGGTCATCTTCTGCAGAGCCAGGTGAGCCTGCCACCTTTGCCTCTGACCCCAGTGGTTCCTCCCTAGGCCATGCACTGAGGGGGTAGGAGTAAGAAAGAAGGGCTCCCCTCGCCCCCAATCCCTGTTCCTCACCACCTCTTCCATGCCTCCTGCAGGAACCTGGATTTTGTCAACCTTATGGCCTACGACTTCCATGGCTCTTGGGAGAAGGTCACAGGACATAATAGCCCCCTCTACAAGAGGCAAGAGGAGAGTGGTGCAGCGGCCAGCCTCAACGTGGTACGTGTGGCCGGAGGGCTGAGGCAGGACTCCCCTGTCCAGCAGGCCCTGTCTGGTGGCTTCTTTTGAGCCCCAAGGCCCTCATAGGAAAAAAGACACAGGGCGCTGAGAAACCAGAAGCTTTTTCGTTTCTTTGCTTGCTTGTTTTCTTCTATTTTCCTGGTCCCTACCCCTACTGAGGGGAAACCTCACTTCTGTGGAGCATCTTGGCTGATGGTAGACACAGCAAACCAATTTGATGACAAACAAGTGACCAATGGGGAAGCCCACTTTGAGCTTGAGTCTCCAGCCAGCAGGCCTGCTGCTTCCCTCACACACCTCCACCCCATTTCCTTCAAGACAGTGGGCAGACTTGTGCTCCATGGTCACACTGGTTGACCTTCTGGAAGGCGCTTTCAGGGGTAGGAGCTTTCCCAAGTTGATAACATCTCCACAGATGTCACTAAGGATGGAAGCACCCCCAGCACCTGCAAAGGGCAGCCTTCATTTTTAGACTAGGGTAGGTTGGGGTCTCCTAACTTTTCCTCACTGAGCAACCAAGACACTTTTAATTTTTAAAATTTTATTTATTCTTAAGAGATAGAGTCTTGCCCTCTCACCAAGATGGGCACGCAGTGGCATGATCATAGCTCACTGCAGCTTCATCCTCCCGGGCTTAAGCAATCCTCCTGCCCCAGCCTTCTGAGTAACTGGAATCACTATGACCAGCTAATTTGTTTTAAATTTGTAGAGATGGAGTCTTGCTATATGCCCAGGATGGTCTCAAACTCCTGCCCTCAAGCAATCCTCCTGCCTCAGCCTCCCAAAGTGTTGGAATTATAGGCATGAGCCAACATGCTCAGCCTAGATCCTCTTTATAAGCCCTCTCTATATCTTAAAATATAGAGAGGGTTTATAAAACCCTACAGAGAGGGCTTATAATAACTATATTGTTTTTCTTTCTTAAAACAAGCAAAACCAAACAACAAAGAGAAAGCCCTAAATTAAAATGCTTTTTACTTTTGGAGAGCCCACACTTCTGTATATCAGCTGGAGTGGGACATCTTTGACTTTCTGGCTCTTTCATGAATAAAGAGCACCTCTTTTAGCCAGTGAGCCAGGCACCCACATTTCACACTGAGTCCGGCATCTCCATCCCCGTCTGGAAGACTGTGTGAGTTTTGGAGGAAACTGTATCCCTGTGCCGGTGGGGAGACACAGAAAGAAAGACATTCAGCTGAGAGGTGAGTGGGGTTGGAGTCCCTCCAGCACCCTGCTCTCCACACTGTGTACCTTGAATCCACTGAGGAATGGAGGTTATCTTATTTCTACAAAGAGGCCTTCTACTCACCACACGATGTGTCCAGGGATTGCTTCTAGCCAGAGGGGTGACTTTTCCCAACTTGTACAAAAGTGCTATAGCAGATCAGGAGAAGCCCCGACTTCTGCCTTCAGAAAGCACCAGTCTGATCAAAGATAAGTTGTATAGATGGACAAAAAGAAATATATTTAAATAAATGTAGTGAAAGCTGTTCTTTACCTAAGTGCTAAGTGGGCTCAGAGTAACTAGACCTGACAAAACTAGGGCAACTTCTGGGGGAAAGTGAACCATACTCTTGGCTTAAGGAATGAGGCTTCATTATTCATTAATTTATCACACTCATATCGGGTACCTTCTCCCGTCACAGGCCTGGGGGTGTCACATTAAGTAATACATAACCGGGGGAAGGTCTTATTCAGAGGTGGGTAAGGAAGCCTTTGTTCTATCTGAGCATCAGGTGTCATTCCAGGCACTGGGGATACAGAGATAAATAAAGCAGACTCGATTCCCTGCTTTTGTACTCAGGGTAAAACTAAGACAACAATCATGATAACAATGATGACCATAGTGACCCTTTATTGCGTTGTGCTGACCTTTTGCATGCATTATAACCTTTAATTCTCACAATGCCCTAAGAGATGGATATTTTCCTTATTCCCATGTTACAGACAAAACACCAAGGCTCAGTGAGATTAAATAAGCTGCTGGGAAAGGCAGGGATCTGTGTCTGCCTTGTTCACTGGTGTGCCTGAAGCACCATGGACAGCGCCTGGCACACAGTGGGCCATCGGTACACAATGGTTCAGTGAATGGTTGTCTGCATCTGAAGCCCATGCTCTCTGATTATCATGCCATGCAGCTTCTTCACTGGGGTCACGGGTTTAAGGCAGGCTCTACAGAAGGTGGGGTAGGGCTGGAATACTAACGAAGGCCCTTGGGGCTCCAGTTGAGGAGCCCCTGCCCTCCTAGTTCTGTCTCTGGATCCCCCAGACTTAGAACCAGGCCAAGGGCTGAGAAAATTAACCCTGCCCTCTTCCGCCACCAGGATGCTGCTGTGCAAATGTGGCTGCAGAAGGGGACCCCTGCCAGCAAGCTGATCCTTGGCATGCCTACCTACGGACGCTCCTTCACCCTGGCCTCCCCGTCAGACACCAGAGTGGGGGCCCCAGCCACAGGGTCTGGCACTCCTGGCCCCTTCACCAAGGAAGGAGGGATATTGGCCTACTATGAGGTAGGAAAACCCATAACTACCCTGGGTACTGTGAGGGTCAGGGGGTACCTGAGAGAGCAGAGGGTTCCTTCTCCCACCGTTTCTGAGTAAGGATGCCAGGTGCAGAGAATTCTGGCCAGGTAAATTCCATACCATCCATACTGTCTTGAATTTATCCTTAAGCCCAGGTGCCTCAAGCTGAGTTCAGCGTTCTAGGTCACTGCAAAGCACATCCTGATTCTCCAGGCTTCCTCAGACAGGAATTTTCCAATCTCTAGTCTCCTCCTGGTGAAGAAGGGAAGGTGCCTGCAAGAGCCTCCCTCCTCCTCCCCAGTGCTGCCTTCTGCTCCCACAGGTCTGCTCCTGGAAGGGGGCCACCAAACAGAGAATCCAGGACCAGGAGGTGCCCTACATCTTCCGGGACAACCAGTGGGTGGGCTTTGATGATGTGGAGAGCTTCAAAACCAAGGTGAGGCCCAGCTCTGCTGGCAGGGGGGTGGTCCTGAGTGAACAAGGCCTGTCAATGACATGGAATGAGGGCAGTTCAGGACCTCAAGGGTGAGTCTCCTTTAAATGTCCCAACATTTCATAAATCTCCACGTGATCATATTTTGTACCTTTACTACCTATTGACTCAGAAAAGACAAAATGACAAAAAATTACTCTACATTTAGTAGCACCCTGGAAAGGATTTCTAAATACTATACAAATTCTACAGACATATGAAGAGGAGAAATACACATGGTGAGGCATATAGCTTTATTCAGCCCATTGGCAATAGCTGGTGCATGTTCAAATTACAGATCTTTTGCTTTACTTATAGGACCCCCTTCTCCTGCCCAATATTGGTGGCCTGAAGAGTTAGTGCATTTACCTGGTTTCATGCCACTCTCCCCTGTGAAACTGTTAGCTCCTGAAGATGGATGCTTCACTAGTTTATCTGTACATCCCACATCAATTATCTTGTGTGGTTGACAGTGGCAGCTTCTAGAGGTGGAGAATTGCAGGCGGCCACGATCCTGGCTGGGGAGATGGGAGAAGGGGTCAGGGTGGAAGGGTGTTTCAGATAAGTCCTAAAGCATAGAAGGTGGCCATTCTTAGGGGTGAGGGAGCAGGCCACTGCACAAGCAAAGACGTGGGTGTGAAGCAAGTAGAGGCTGGACTCTGAGAACAAAGTGTAGGCCCACATAGCTGGACCCCCAAGCAGGGCAGGTAGAGGAAGGGAGCTAGTCGAAAGGGAGGCTGGGGCCAGCAAGGGATCAAGCACCGTGGCCCCCTGGCAGGGTTAGAGGACAGAGAATCCCACTCTGAGGAAACACAGTCATACCCTCAGGAAGCCTCAGGAATCTGGTGGAGGGAAGATGGCTCTCAGGGAAGACAAAGACATGAAGACAGAAGCAAGCCTTGATTGAGATCTTTTGGAACTCTGAGTTGTTCCCTATGGTAACTGAACTTACCTTGACCAGCATGCAGTACCCTTAAATAAAGCAGCTCAGCCCACACATGACCAAGCTGTGAAGGGTTCCCACTTAGGGAGGTGCACACATCTTCCCGGCATACCCGCCCCACCCCAGGTCATGCTTATGTTAAGACAAGGAGACTGCAAAATGACTGATGGCCAAGCAGCATGAGGACTCAGCACCCAAGCTCCCAGCCCAGTGCTGTCTCCAGAACCTGCAGCCACTCACAGGCCTGAGGCTGCTGGAGAAAAAAGGGCCCTGTCCAGATGAGGTAGCCAGGCTCTGCGGCTGGCCGGGCTAGGCTTCCCCGGGCTCCTCCACTGCATCCCCTCCCTGCACAGGTCAGCTATCTGAAGCAGAAGGGACTGGGCGGGGCGATGGTCTGGGCACTGGATTTAGATGACTTTGCCGGCTTCTCCTGCGACCAGGGCCGATACCCTCTCATCCAGACGTTGCGGCGGGAACTGAGTAAGTAAGGCGCCCCGGGCCAGTGGCGGAATTTGGAGGTGGGGTATGAACACAGCTCCATGCATCCAATGAACTGTAGGTCCTGGGTCCTTCTGAGGAAATGACTTTGCCCCAATACTGTAATTTCCCAAGCTTCATGCACCCCTAGGAGCTAAGGAAACTGTCAAAACAATTTTCCTTTTTGCGCTTTCTCTTCCTGGTTGTAGCAATGCCTGCCCAGGGTGTTGTAACCGTGGCTTCCCTCCAGAGGGCCCCCAGCCTGGGAGCAGCAGCTTGTTCCTCTCTTATCTGGGAGAAAGCCTCCCCTTAGCCTGCAGTGTGTCACCCCCACCTGCCCTCAGCAGTATCTGGTTGTGCTTGCAGATGGGTAAAGACTTAACTGCCTGTCACATGTGTAGCCAGGTGTTGTCTGTGGCACTGTGCTTCAGCTGTAGGTATGGCTGTTGTCTGGCTGTTCTCTGCCTGGGGTACCTGGCTGTACTCAGCCTGTAGGGCATATGGTGCTGGGCTGCTGCCTGCCAATGGTTGCTGCCTGTGTGCTCTGCCTCTGGGTTTGGGATCTCTTAGGGGGAGCCTTGGTTGAATCTTCACTGTCTTCCCAGGTCTTCCATACGTGCCTTCAGGCACGCCAGAGCTTGAAGTTCCAACACGAGGTCAGCCCTCTGAACCTGAGCATGGCCCCAGCCCTGGACAAGACACGTTCTGCCAGGGCAAAGCTGATGGGCTCTATCCCAACCCTCGGGAACGGTCCAGCTTCTACAGCTGTGCAGGAGGGCGGCTGTTCCAGCAGAGCTGCCCGGCAGGCCTGGTGTTCAGCTCCTCCTGCAAATGCTGCACCTGGAATTGAGTCCCTAAGGCCCCTCCAGTCCCAGCTTCGAGGCTGGGCCCAGGATCACTCTACAGCCTGCCTCCTGCGGTTTCCCTGTGGGCTGCGATCTGGCTCCTGCAGGCCTCTCTGTGGTCTTCCTTTACCCAGGCTTTCTGCTCTCAGCCCTGCCTTCCTTTTTTCTGGGTCTCCTGGGCTGCCCCTTTCACTTGCAAAATAAATCTTTGGTTTGTGCCCCTCTCCCCAAAGATGTGGTGACTTAAGAGGCTCTCTAAGCACACTGTTGACTCCAAAAACATACGCAGGTCAGAGCCAGGTGGGAAGGTGGTCGGTGCAGGATGTGCCAGGCCCTGTGGCAGGTCTTGCCTCATGAGTCCATATGCCAGTGGGTGGTTTCCAGTACACAGGTGATGGCAGCCAGAGCACGGCCCCAAGTGCAACACGTTCTTTGGTTATTGGCTCAGAAGCCTGGAAACAGGAGCTTCTGCAGACCTTCACACAGGTGTTATTCCCAAAATACCACTAGATGGCAGCAGAGAAGAACTTTTCCCTGATTTAAGTGCTCTGCGAGCAGCCACACAACATTACAGTAAGAATTTGGACCCCTGGTACTCAGCGGTCTTCGAGATAAATCCTGTTTGGGCCCTTTGCAGGCCCTATCTCACCTACCGCCCCCGTTCACCAGATGAAGAAGGAACAATGATTATTCTCACTTTACAGGCATTTAAACTGAAGACTGATTCTAACCAATTCTGAGTCCAGAACCAAGGCCTGAAACGGGCCAGAGAGCATGCACACGGCGTCCTGGTTAGATAAAGTCATCCCAACATTCCTGGCTGCTTTGGGCTGCACCTTGATCATTCTGTTTGAAGAAAATCTGCACAAAGCCTAATGACCCAGCCTGTTATTCACTCCAAATTGGTTTCTGGGTGGGACTTGGGAAGGCAGCTGAGAATTGGGACAGGTGAGATGAGGGGGAGGCGGTTTGGCCCCCCACGTGAGTACACCCAGCACCAGAGCACCAGTGCCCTCGTCACTCTGGCAGCCTGCCTGTCCACGGGCATTCTGAAACCTGCTCTCCTCAGTCCAGAGCACAAGCTGCTGGAGCATGTGCTCTGCCCCCTGAGGTCTCAAATGAGGGATACGCCAACCACATCCCAATGAGCTGTTCAGAGTGGAGTCCAGGTGCAGGGGTGACTTCCGGCTTGCTGCACTCCAGCTGTGTGACTTCAGGCAAAGAAGCGGAGCCTCAGTCCTCTGCTGTAGGATGGGAGAACTGTGAGGAGTCAGTGAAGTCCTGCACACCTACCCTATGATCAGTGCTCATTCTCTCCCTCCCTCTTCCCTTCTCAGCCCTTCTTCATCTTCTGTGAGCTGGATAGGTCAGGAATTTAGCAAATACTGTAGTCTCCTTTTAGCAGAATGCGCCCTCCTACAAGCATCCAAATAACCTAAGTCCTCCCTGAGTACACAGTCTTACACCTGCACTAGTCTTACCCTCAGGAAAGCATTAGCCACAGCCTCTCTCTGGTCTTCACATCCACCCTGCTCCTCTGCAAACTCACGGCCACTCCCTCAGCTAGAACCAGCATCACCTCATACCTGGACCCACCTTCCACCTGGCCTCCCTGCTTCCTGCCAACCCCCTCTTCCAGTCAGTCACCACACCACAGTTTAATCTTTCTAAAATAGAGAGCTAAGCCTGTCACTTCCCTTGCTGAAAAACTATCAACAGCTTCCCCTGCCCAAAGGAGAAAGTCCCCACCCATCAGCACAGTGTTGAGACCCTTTCTCAGACCTTCGTGTCTTCTCCGGTCACATCTCCTGATATCCCCACCCCAGTTAAGTTGCTGGGTACCCCTGATGTCAGCATTAACCTCAACCATCAATGTCAGCTCCTCATGTGGGACCCCCACAGCCCTCTGTCACCCAGCTAGCTCAGGCCCACGCCATTTTCTGAATGAATCCTGCCCAGAACAAGAACAATGAGAGCTCCCTAAAAGCCATTAGTGTTCAGATTGTCTCTTTTTGTTTGTTTTTGTTTTGTTTTGTTTTTTGTTTGTTTTGTTTTTGTTTTTTGGGTTTTCTTTGTTGTTGTTGTTTGTTTTTAAGACAGAGTCTCACTCTGTTGCCCAGGTTGGAGTGCAGTGGTGCGATCTCGGCTTGCTGCAACCTCCGCCTCCCAGGTTCAAGCAATTCTCCCACTTCAGCCTCCCGAGTAGCTGGGACTACAGGCATATGCCACCACACCAGGCTAATTTTTTTATTTTTTGTAGAGATGAGGTTGTTGTTGTTTGTTTGCTTGAGACAAGGTCTCTCTCTGTCACTCAGGCTGGAGTGCAGAGGCACAATCACAGCTCACTGCAGCCTTGACCTCCTGGGCTCAGGTGATCCTCCCACCTCCCAGGTAGCTGGGACTACAGGCACGCACCACTGTGCCCTGCTAAATTTTGTATTTTGTGTAGAGACAGGGTTTTGTCATGTTACCCAAGCTGGTCTCCAACTCCTGGGCTCAAGTGATCCTCCTGCCTTGGCCTCCCAAAGTGCTGGGATTACAGGCGTAAGCCACAGTGCCCAGCCAGATTGTCTCTTTTGACTCCACCTTGGCCTTGAAGCCCCATGTGGCTGGAGTCTTCCTGCTGCTGCTGAGTTTCTCAGCATACCGCGTGTCTACGCCAGGCCTAGTGTCCAGCTGGACACAGCAGGGACAAGAGCCGGGGCTTTACTTTCCTGAGGCTAACATTCTCTTGGGGGAGGCAGACAATGAACAAACATGAACATAGGACCATTTCAGGCAATAATGAGTGCTGAAAAGGAAACAAGATATGGCTAGAGAGTGAAGGATGGGGGTGAGGGGACTGCTGTGCACAGTGTGGTCAGAGAAGGCTCAGTGGAGGCCACATTTGAGATGAGATCCCAAGTCTAAGGAAGATTTGCCCATATACTTTTGAGATCCACAGTCCTCAGGGGTAAACCTGGGTGCAATTCTTCCCTGGCTGCCTTTGTTAACCCAGCTTATAGCGCAGAGTCCTGCCTTGGTCCCCTCTTCTAAATGTCCCCAAGAGGCCCTGCCTTGGCCCCATTTCTCCCCTGGCACAGGTGCCTTGTGTAGGCCCTTAGTCTGGTGGCGGTGATCACGGCCCCATGGACAGGTCCTCCAGAGCAATGACTGCTCCCCTATCCCTTATGTCAACTGTCACCTCAATCCCACCTGCCTGGTGCCCTTTTATGTAGCACCGATTGAGGTCAGGGCTCCCGGCTACTGCCCCAACCTGTGGACTGTACCTTCAGAGTCAACCTTTGGTGACTGCCCCAGCCTCTGTCATGCCCTTATGCCCAGGGCATGGTCTGTCTGCGTGGTCTGGTACAACACCCTCCCTCTTCTCTGCTCTAGGTTGCTGGCAGGAAACCACCCTTGGTGTCCCATATCCAGTGTGGTGACCTATATCCCAGGAGACCATCAGGAGTCTCCAAACAGGCCATGCCTTCCTCAAGCATGTCTCTACCTGTGCTTCACGTCTGCCTGTGCCATCCTTCCTTCTCCCCCAGGCCACTGCCAGTCACCCTAAGATAGTCAGCTCCTGAGTTACTCCTGCAGGAAACATCCTCAGGTGCCCTGGACATCAGTGACTGCCTCCTTGCCACCCTAGACCATTGGGCCACACTGACATATGCTGCCGCCGTGATCTGTGTAGATGTTAGACTCCTCCCCTAGGTTCCGAGCTCCTAAGGTCAAGCACAATGTCTTAAGTGGTCCTCTCCAACCATGACACATGTTTGAGGCTCAGTAAATGTTGGACCATATAATTTCTGACTTTTTTTCTTCTTTCATCCTCGGGCGTAGAAATCACTTAGAGCATTTCCAGACTGAAGTGCTATTTCATGACAAGAGCACTACTCTTCCAAACCCTTCTATTGAATACCACTGACTCTGTTAATATTAGTGTCCAGCCATTAGTCCTGTCCTTCAAAGGGACAGGGGAATTAACATTTGTTGCATGACCAGAGAGCATACTAAACATGTATTAGACATCCAATAAATAGTTACTGAATGAATAGTAAGTGAATTAACCTGTGTCATTTAATCCTCACTGTACCCCTGCAAAGGACGCATCATTTTCTGTTTCCCTTGGATTATACAAGCAGTATGTGGCAAAGCTGCAATTAATTAATTAATTAATTAGTTAGTTAGTTATTGAGACAGTCTCACTCTGTCGCCCAGGCTGGAGTGCAGTGGTGCGATCTCAGCTCACTGCAGCCTCCGTCTCCTGGGTTCAAGTGATTCTTGTCCCTCAGTCTCCCAGGTAGGTGGGATTACAGGCACATGTCACCATGCCCAGCTAAAGTTTTTGATATTTTTAGTAGAGAATGGGGTTTCACTATGTTGGCCAGGCTGGTCTTGAACTCCTGACCTCAAGTGATCTGCCCACCTCAGCCTTCCAAAGTGCTAGGATTACAGGCAGGAGCCACCACGCCTGGCCTAAAACTGCAATTTAGATGCCAGTCTAGATGAAACCCAGAGCCCAAGTTTGCTTTCTAGAAGACTGCTGGCTTTTCCTCCCCCAAGTTAAAATCATATGCATTTCTTTTATCTCCTCACCCTGCTATTGGTGTCTAGACCTCAGAGGTCATGAGTGTTGGACACTTCCTCTGTCTCCAGTCATACGCTAATGTTCAGGTCCATTTATCTCTGCTGTCAATCCCGTGGGATCACAGGTGCAGAAACCATGGTGTCCAAGTCAAGCCAGCAGTGGAGTCAGGGCCTGACCCAGGCCCACCCATGTCTTTGGTTGCTCTCCCTGGTGCACCCTCCTTCATGCCTCAGCTCTTGTCCTCTATAATATCTGATTTTATGGTTTACCTAAGTATCTTAATAATGATAAGATATTAAGTAATCTTAATAATGCTTAAAACAGTAAGCATTGCCTGAGCATTTGCCATGTGGCTGGAGTTGTGCTAGGGTCTAAGGGAAATGCAGAAATAAACCCTGACCTCATGGTGTTTCCATTTGGTGGGACTGTTGGTGCGGGTCTCCAGGATCAGCTTATCACCAAGGGTCAAAAGATCAACCCGGCTGGTGCAGTGGCTCATGCCTGTAATCCCAGCACTTTGGGAGGCTGAGGCAGGCAGATCATGAGGTCAGGAGTTCAAGATCAGCCTTACCAACATTGTGAAACCCCGTCTCTACTAAAAATACAAAAATTAGCTGGGGATGGTGGCATGTACCTGTAATCCCAGCTACTCAGGAGGCTGAGGCAGGAGAATCACTTGAATCTGGGAGGCGGAGGTTGCAGTGAGCTGAGATCGCACCACTGCACTCCAGCCTGGGTGACAGAGCGAGACTCCATCTCAAAAAAAAAAAAAAAAAACATCCCCGGGAGAAAGTACAGGTACTTCATTACTGATGCCGTTTGGAGCTGCAGGCTCATGGGGATAATAAAAAACAGGCCAAACCTGTCTTTATTCTTGTTTTTTAAAAATTCTCTGTATACAAACCATTCTTATTGCCTCTACCTAGGGTGAACTTCTTGCTCTCATTGCCCAAGACAATCTGACATATGAAGTTTGAGCACCTATACCGCAAAGTAAATACCACTTTTTATAACAAGACTTTCTCTCTGTGCCCACCAGACTGCCACACACTTTAATTATAAACTAGGTCATGCAACTTTGCATGGCCTTTGAAGACAGGCACAAATGCTGCTTGAACTGTTAGTGTGTTTGACGTTGAGCAATACAGTTTGAACGGAATTTGGGGCTATTTACTTTTTGGTGCTTAACCCACTAATGTCTGGGCACCCTCCTTAACAGTGATGACCACTCTTAGCCCATAAAGAAGAGGCCCCTGTATTCTTCTCTCCCATAACATTCATTGTTACATCTGATACACCTGCTGGAACCCCAGGCAAATTTGACTCCCCCTTTGGCTGGTCAGATCAGGGACCAAACTCTCCATCACACCTTACCTGCGGCAATGAGCTGACACTGTTTATCATTTTAATTTTGTCTCCATTGTAAAATATATCACATTATACCAAAGAGTGTTCAAAACATATATGTTCAGGAACTCTTATGAGTCTGTCACTCAGATAAGGAAACAACATTATCAGCACCTGATGAACAGTGACTGATGTGCTCCTCCCTAATCCCATAGCACTCTAACTAGATTTTGGTTATTCCTTTTCTTGGTTTTTCCTATAGTTTTACCAGCTAGATGTGCATTTTTTTTAAAAAAATTGTTTAGTTTGCCCTGGTTTTGAAACTTACATAAATGGAATCATATTATATGGTATCTTCTGTGGCCCAATGCTTCACATGGCCATAACTCATTTTCACTACTGTATAGTATTCCATCATATGAGTATGCCACAACTTATATATTTCACTGTCAACAGGCATTTATTTGGGTTGTTTCTAGATTGTGGCTAATGTGGACAATATTACTATAAACACTCTTGAGCATGTCTCCTAGTGCATATGTGTAGAATTTGCCTGGGAGTAGAATGAATGGGATGTGAATTATGTGCTTGTTCAGTTTTAGCAGGTGCAGGCAACGTGTTTTCCCAAAGTGGTTGTGTAACTTTTCCCTCCCATCAGCAGGATTCTCTTGTATCCCATCCTCACCATTATCATATCATACTTTATACCAACTTGAGAGGTGTAAAATGGTATCCTGTTAGAGTTTAAACTTGCATTTTCCTAATTACTCATTAGTTTCAGCGTCTTTTCCTATACCTATAAGCAATATGTGTTTGTCTTTTTGTGAATAGTCCAATGTGTCTCTTGTCATTTTTCTGTTGGGTTGTTTATATCTTTCTTATTGAAATGTAGGTGTTCTTTCCATGCTCCGAACACAAATCCACTCATGGTTGCAGGTTTGGCTAAATCTTCTGGGCTGAGGCTTAGCTTTTCATTCTCGTTAGGTGCCTTTTAAAGTAGTCAGATTTACCAATCTTATTCTTTACGGTTTTTACTTTCTGCATCTTGAGAAATTTTTCTCTAGTCTGAAGTCAAGAGCTGTTTTCCTATATTATCTTCTAAAAGTTTTGTAACTTTTTTCCCACTTAAGCCTTTAGTCTTACTGAAATTGCCGTTTAAATATGCTGTAAGGTTGTATCTAATTTTATTTCTTCTACATGGATAACCAGTTATTCCAGCATTATTTATTGAATAATCTATCCCTTTCATACTAACCTACAATACCATCCCTGAAACAAATTATGTTTCTGTACACACATGGAAGTCTTTCTGTTCCATTGGTGTATTTTTCTTTTGCTGCCCTAATAACTCACTATCTTAATTACTAAAGTCTTATAATAAATCCTGATATTTATTACAGCAAATCTTTATACTGTGTTCTTTGTTTCAGAAATGTCTTGGATGTTCTTAACGCTTACTTTTCCATGTACATGTTAGAATTATATTGCCAAATTCCATTAAAAATTCTGTCCAAGTTTTGATTGTAATTGCATGGAATCTATAGATTGAGAAGAATTGGCAACTGCATGACATTAAGTCTCCTTATCTAAAAACATGGTATATCTATTTAGTTGTCTTCTACTTCTTTTTTTAATCTTTTCTATTTATAATAGAGACAGGGTCTCCCTATGTTGCCCAGGTTGGTCTCAAACTCGTGGCCTCAGGCAATCCTCCCACCTCAGCTTTCCAAAGTGCTGGGATTACAAGTGTGAGCCACTGTACCTCGCCCTAGTTGTCTTCTTAAATATATTTTAATAAAATTTTATAAATTTTTTCCTAAAGGTCTCATACATCTTTTATTAGATTTATTCCTAGGTATTTTAAATTTTTGATTACTGTTATAAATTTTATCCATGGTAAAAATTAAATTTTCTAACTAACTGTTGTTGGTGTATGGTAATACCACTTTTGTATGTTGATGTTGTATCCAGCAACTTTTCCAACTCTCTGATTAAGTTTGATGATTATTCTGCAAATTCTGCACAGCATTCTATGTAGATAGTGATGTCATATCATCTGCAGAAATAAGTTTTGTTTCTTCCATTCTAAACCATATACCTTTTGTTCATTTGTCTTGCAAACTGCTCTAAGACATCCAGTACAGTGGTGAGTGTAAGCAGTGATAATGGACATTTTTGTCTTGTTCTTGGCCTGAAAGAGGATGCTTTCAATATTTCAATGTTAAATACGCCATTTATTGTAGGTTTTGCATAGATGCCTTTAATAAGACTAAAGAAGTGCTTCTACTCTTAATTTGCCAAGAGTTTTTATAAGAATGGATATGAATTTTGTCATATGGTTTTCCATTTATAAATTTTTGCTTTTATTCTGTTACTAAAATAAATCATATTCATTTTCCCCTGTTAAATTCATCTTACACTCCTAGGATTAAGCCAGCTTGGTCATGCTATATTAATTTTTTTTTGGACTTTGCTGGATTGGTTTATTTTTTTCACATTTTCACACATATATTAGTGAGTAAGATGGACCTGCATATTTTCTTTCTTACACTCTAGGAAGTCCTCGGCACCCCCAGCTGTTGTCCAGGCCAATAATAAACTGACCTGAAGTATCAAGGTTCTGGGATATCAAGCTGGGAAGGTCCCCTCATTCTATTTTTTGATGGATGTGTTGAAAGGACTTATCTGCTCCTTGAACATTTGGTAGCAGCCACCAGTAAAGCCATCAGCTCAATGCTTTTTTTTAAGGATAATTTTTAGCTGACACCAGTTTAGTGTCTTTGGTGGCTACAGGACTATTGCATTTTCTATTTTCCCTCTAGTAGGTAGAAAGCTGAAACTCTCTGTCCCTTCTTAGGCCAAGATCCTCCTCTTTCTCCCCAAATGATACTGAGGGTGGTAGGAAGTGGCATTAGAACTTGCTCTTGTCTTACTCAGAACTCAGCATCTCTGTTTCCTGTGCAAGAGCCCTTATTTGGCGTAAAATCGAGGTAGTTGCTAGTGATCTCTCCCTCCCATCTGTCCCTCTTAAGTGTCCCTGGAGAGGGATAGAGCAGATGCCATAAACCTGTGATTCTCCCAGAAGTCAAGGAGTGAGACCAGATTGTTGAAAGTGCCATGAATAATTAAGAACCTTCTGGGGAAGTTGTTCATCTTGAGGCACTGCCCTCACTTCTCTCACTGAAGGAATCCACAGATTCCCCCAGGGATCTCCAGAGGATCCAGGCTCAATAAACCTGCTTCCTGCATTCTTCCCTCCCTTCTTCTCCCCTGGCTCCATGTCGACCCCCACAGGTATAGCCTTTCCCTACATTGTGTTAAAGCAAACTAACTATGGCCTGAGAAGGACTCCATACTTCCAATATTTGGGTCCTTGTAGATGAACTGTAACTTAGCTTAATAGACAAAATTGAAAACCTAACTTAGTAGTGTGTACCTGTAACAATAGCTGAGTGTTGGCCAATCCCAGCGGCCATACTTCAATTACTCATATGCTGTTGAATGTTCAAACTGCGTTCAAATAAGGCAAATGCCAAGTTGTAACCAATCTCACTGTTTCTGTGCTTCACTTCCAATTCCTCTACTTTTTACCTTTTTTGTCTATAAATTTGTTCTGACCACGAGGCACCCCTGGAGACTCTGAATCTCCTGTGATTCTAGGGGCTGCCCAATTTGTGATTTGTTCATTGCTCAATTAAACTCCTTAAACTCCTTCGGCTGTAGTTTGTTTTTTGTTTTGTTTTGTTTTGTTTTGTTTTGTTTTGTTTGAGACAAAGTCTCACTCTGTCGCCCAGGCCAGGGTGCAGTGGCGTGATCTCGGCTCACTGCAACCTCTGCCTCCCAAGTTCAAGTGATTCTCCTGCCTCTGCCTCCTGGGTAGCTGGGATTACAGGCACATGCCACCACAGCTGGCTAATTTTTGTATTTTTAGTGGAGATGGGGTTTCACCATGTTAGCCAGGCCTGTCTTGAACTCCTGACCTCAGGTGATCTGCCCTCCTTGGCCTCTCAAAGTATTGGGATTACAGGAGTGAGCCACCACGCCCAGCTGAAGTTTTTCTTTTATCACTTGTAAATGCCATTGAAGATGCCAGTTTTCCTACAGTATAAGGCTCTCACATGGGAAATGCATGTCCCTTGACTCTAGGGCCTGCTGTCGCTGAGTTTGGGGAGAACTGAAGGGGACCCTGGCTAAGACAGCAACTCCATCGGAGATGCAGAATGGAAAAGGTGGCAAAGCAGTAGACAGAGGCGCGTCTGAAAGGTTGGTGGAGCTAGGTGCAGCTGCAGGGTCTCCCGGCAACCCCCTCCTCCACACTGTGCTTTTTCTAGGCCTCCCCCCCAGATGCCACCACCTGGTCTAGGCTAGATTAACTACTAACAAGTGCTCTTTATGCTCATTCAACCTCTTCCTGTTTGTAAAGCCCATTTCCCCTTGTTCAGAGCTTGGTGCCAAGAGAAAGTAGCCAGATCCCTCTTAATTAATTCAGGCATTAGGGCAACAAATGTGTTTCAAATATATCCCAAGGAAAGAAACAACCCTTCCAAAGGTCTACACCGACATTTGTCTTGGGCCTCGCCTCATTTTGCTCAGGGTGGGAGTGAGGAAGGGAGAGCATGCAGACATTCCCGTCATTCCTTGGCACCCCCTCCACAGGCATGTGGGATCTTGGGGGCTTAGGATGGCCCCAGCCCCACCCACTCCCTCCTCCAGGGTGTCCTTGCCATTCCCAGCTGTCACCCGGGCCAATAATAAACTGATGAGGCCAGGCAAGCAGAAGCCCAGGCTTAGGTGAGGGCACCTCCCAGTCCCCCCACCCACTCAGCCGCTCCACTCTTGGAGATCACACTCCAAGGGGGGACAGTAAAGGGGTCACCTGAGAAGGGGGGCATCTAGAGGAAAGGGACAAGGGCCCAGTGTCCACAACTACTGCCATTACCACCGCTTGTCCTTGGCCTTTGTCCGAAGCAGAGCAGCAGGGACACGGGGGAGCCAGGCCACCCAAACCAGCCCAGATCCACCCACTGGTGCCCTTGTTTCCCTAAGTTCCTTCTTGGCATCTAAGGTAAGATAGTCAAGCTGTAGCTTTAGTTCATATGACCTTACTTGGGCCTCCTTAGAGGTGGAAATCTCCACCCTCTCCATGTTTAAAGTTAACTCTCTGTGTGCACATGTAGCTTATCTGTGCCCACGATTAAGTCCTGGGCTGCCTTCTGCTGCACAACCCAGCACTACGTCACTCAACCCTGGAGTATGAGGGTACTTGGCTCCGTAACATGAGCCAGGGCAGGGCTTCATGCTCGACATCTGGGATCCCTAAAGTCAGAGTACAGAAGGAATGTCCCCCCACCATCTTCCTACTGCCATCACCTGGACGCAAAGGTGACTCGGTATGGAGGGAAGATCACGAGGTCTTTACCCCTTGGGCAAGTCACTTCTCATCCCAAGTCCTCTGTGTCCCATTGTACAGTGGGCAGGTTGGACTAGATGACCTACTGGCCACAGCTAGCCACGACCAGCCACTGCTTACCTCTTCTCAGAAAATAAGGAAAGCAAGGAGGGCCAGAGTCTCCACTTGGCATCAAGCATCACCTCTTCACCCCGATCCCCCAACCAGAAGGCTCCTTGCAATATCATCCTGAGCTAAATGTGGGAGACTTGCTCTATGGCTTCCTCCTCCTGACACATGTGTATGCATGTGCGCAAGCACACACACACACCACATCCTTGTGCAACACTCGTGCTTGCAGAGGAAACTTGTCCTTTCTTGGCCAAGCACAGGGGCCTGCAACAATGGGAGGGTGTCTTACATTGCACTTCACACCAGAGCCTATCCTTAGAGATTCCTCAGGGTCTCATTCTGCACTAGCTGACCCCGCAGGCCTTCCTTGGCCTTCCACCTGTCAGGTTCCACATCTGCATCAGCCACTGAGCTGCAGCCAGCCAGTAGTGGAGCCACATGCCGAGGCTGAGCTCCAGAGCATCCCTACAGTGACTCAGGCCACTGACCTTTGAACACATCCAGACCTCCCCTCTGCCAGCAGAGAGATCTCCCAACACACCAGACCCCAAATGCCTTGAGACAATCTCTTTCTAATCCCTTAATCCAGTGGTGGGAGCCATTTTCTATTAAGGGACAGTGACTTCAGTGGAAAATCATACTCATACGAGGGCCACATCACTGTATAAAATTACTGAAGTTCGGCGTGGCTGCTGCTGTTTCTTTTTAATTAAGAAAGATGTAGAAAACATTCAGAACACCTGATTTTTAAAGGAAGACAAAACATGCAAAATAAACACGACCAATATGTTAAAATATGTTTTCCAAATTTGAGGCAGTTGAGATGAGGTGACTTAAAAGAATGTAAAGGAAAGAAAGAGTGAGAAATAGTGGTAGGAAAAGGAGAAAGACAAAAAAAAAAAAGGAAAACATGAAAAGCTGAGAAAGGGCAGACCAGTGGAAAGGAGAGGGAAAGAGGGCGATGAGGTGAGGAGCAGCAAGGAGGGCTTGTTAAGCCCAGTTGCTGGATCGTTACTTTCTGCTCCATGCTTCTTGTCAACGCTAATCTTGTAAGGCTGGTTTTCAGATTATTACCTGGATTGTAGGCTACCACTTACACAAAGTCACTTGGTAGATGCTCATTTCTATTATACCATTTCATCTTTGCAAGAACTCTAAAAATTAGGCTTGAGAAAGCAAGACCTAGAAAAGTTGCCCAAGCTCACACACCGTAACAATTGGTCAGGACTCCAATTCATCTGCAGATCAAGGCTTCTGCTGCTGACACTATACCATTTCTATTTTCTACCTTGCCATTATCTTCCTGTTGAACTGTTGATGATCTTTGTTCATTGCCCTCTTGATCACCCTGAGGCAATGAACAAATGATCCAGCTACTCTTTCCTTTCTTCTGTTCTCTGAACCCATTAAACTCGTCCCATTTCTATTCCCCACCTGCCCTGACCTCAAAGCTTGGTCTGATCTATTCTCTCTTCCTGGACTTCCATGCCCAGATCTTCCCATGGCAACCCAGCTTACCCTTCAGGTCTCCCCTAAAGCATCATTCTTTCAGAGAGTCCTTTCAACCACCTCCCTGTCACTCTCTCACATCACTCCAAATTGTTTTTTATCATGGCACTGCTGCGCGATGTTTTTTTGTTTGTTTGTTTTTGCTGTTGACTATCCATCTTTCTGGGCTAAAAGAGAAACTCCATGTGAGCTGAACTTTATCAGCCTTGTTTCTTACTGTATCTCCAGAATCTAATGTTATTTCTGGCAAACAGTAGATGCTTAATATGTGTTTGTCGAATGAATGAGTGAATAAATGAACTGCTCTCTATCCCTTTATAAACTCTGCTCTTAGCTGTTAGCGGTGCATTTTTGTACAGAACCAATAAATCAATCCCTAGGTTGCATTTCCCATATCAATCAGCTCAAGTTCTCCTCTACAACTCTAATCAAAACTCATTCATTCCACAAGCATGTCCAAACTCCTGGCTGAGACTGTGGATGAAAATAAACGAGATTTGACTCTAGATTCAAGGCCTGAGCTTCTGGAGTTGATAGAGTTTAGAAGGGAGGGGATAAAGCATGCCCACAAATATTATAATTCAAGATTAAATGAATCATAAACAATTAAAAAAGAACAAATTAAATATGTTCAGAGGAAATTTCCTCTGGTTGGATGATCCATGGGGACGCTAACGTAAATAAACAGCAGAGCCGAGATCAAGCTTCGAATGAGGGTTCAGACCTCATTGCAGTCTCAGGCAGTCAGCCATGAGACTCAGAGCCATGACCTCAGATTGAAGGCCAGAGTGTGTCCAGACTGGACCAGGCACGCGAAAAGGCAGCAGGGGATAAGGATGGAGAGAGAGGCTGAGGCCAAACTGTCCAGGTTTGTGGACTTCACATAGCCATGGGAGAGAGTGAACTGCATGGGCATCGTGACCCAGGCAGCAAAGTAAACCAGCAACCCAGCCGCTGCACTTGCAGCTGACAGGAGAGAAGGGGGTTGGTGCAGGACCCTCACCCGCAGACCCAGGGGTTAACCAAGTTTCTGTCTGAGAAGCTCAGCGGGGCAGATTTCTCTCCTTTCTTAGTAATGTGAAATGTAAGCTGGTCAACAAGCATCATTTCTCAACAGCAGGAAATGAGGCAACTGTTTTTGAGACAGCATCCCACCCTGATGGAGGGCAAGGCTTCAGGCTGTGGTCATTTTCTTGGCAAGTTAATCCTGGTTATAGAAAACACTTCTCCTGAGGAGGCTGGCCTGTCAGGGAAGGGGTGGAGACCGGGGGGCCTGGGGTAGGAATGGGAATGAGGAAGGAGCAGGCTCCATGTTGTTACTCATGAGCGGTGGGGGCTTTACTGGAAGAAGATCGGGGAGTGTGGAGAAACCGGAGGCCCACTAGGAGGTGGGGTGGGAGGCTGGCGGTGAGCAGAAGGGAAGGAGGCACAACGAGCTTCAAGGGGACTTGGAGGTCTCAGGGAAGGATGCCAGACCTGGAAGAGTTCCCAGCCTCTGCCTCTTTTCTTTTTCATTTTTCGACAGAGTCTCACTCTGTCTCCCAGGCTGGAGTACAGTGGCGCAATCTCGGCTCACTGCAATCTCTGCCTCCCAGGTTCAAGCGATTCTCCTGCCTCAGCCTCCTGAGTAGCTGGGATTACAGGTGCCCACAACCACACTGGGCTAATTTTTGTATTTTTAATAGAGACGGGGTTTCACCATGTTGGCCAGGATGGTCTTGATCTCTTGACCTCATGATCTGCCTGCCTTGGCCTCCCAAAGTGCCAGGATTACAGGCGTGAGCTACCACACCCGGCCCTCTGAATCTTTTCTCTCCACCTCTCTGAGGCCCATGGCCCCTCCCAGACTCAGTCATAGCCCTAGCTTCTGAGACCTGGGACCACAGACATTTCTTCTAGTTCCTTCTCCTGGGCCCATCTCTATAAATACTTTACCATATTGCATTGTAAGTATTGGCTCAAACAGCTGCCTCCTATATAGACTCTGGGCCCCTTGAGGGCAAAGGCCCCGTCCCCCTCCTCTGCTGGCCCTAGCACCTGGAACAGTGGGGCTGAACCTGCAGGTCCTGTGGATGTCGGGCTGAATGATGTAGTTGCTGTTGTACCTTCTGGGTCTCTTCCACCTCCACCTGAAGTCTAAATATCAGGATGCCTCAGGGCCTGGGCATGGGCTTCTGCCCTTCTTGCTCTACGTGAACTCATCCGTTCCCATGGCTTTAAATAGCATCTTGATGCCAATGACTCCCACATTTATGTATCTCCAGCCTAGACCTCTCCTCCGAGTTCCAGATGCATGTATCCACCAGCCCGCTTGCTCTCTCTATCCAGATAAAACATAAACAGCTCTTTAATATGGCTGAGACAGACCCCCTACCCTAAAACTTATCACCACCCCTCAAATTCCTCACACTAAACAATTAGCACAACCTTGTCCACCTTGCTAAAGGTAGGACTCACCGGGTGGTTCCCGGTCCTTCTATTCCCTCATCCTTTTACATCCAACTCATCAGTAGGTATGCGGATGTTGCCTCCACAGAAAGTCCATAGTCCACCCTTCTTCCCACCTCCATGCCCCCAGCCCAGGGCAGGCCACTGTATCTCTTGCCTGGACCTTGTTAATAGCTGCTTATGCTCATGCCTCTTCCTCTCTTGCCACACCCCAAATCTATTCTCTACAGAGACACCAGAGTGACTTTCCGAAACACAAACTTTATCCTGGACTGCCTGTTTAAATGCACAGAGGACAAAACCCCTCTGTGGTTTCCACAGGCTTCAGGACCCAGACCTGCCTCTCTCCTCTGGGCCTCTTGCCTCTCTCCACCTCCCCAGTCTACTCTAGCCAGCTGGTCAGCTCGCTTGTGCTTTACTCTTTTTGTTTTCAACAAGCTAAGCTCTTTCTCACCTCTGGGACTTTGCATATGGCGTTCTCTGCCTGGATCATTTTCTCTCTTCTTAAGGTAGCCGACTCCCTTTCATCCCTCAGATTTCTGCTCAAGATCACCTCCTCAGAGAGGCCTCCCTGACTGTTCTAACTAGAGCAGGTTCCACTCCTCACTCTCCCGAGCTTAGCCCAGGACTTGGCACCTATTAGGGGCTCAGTAACTCTTTCCTGAAAGAATGAGCAGGTGCTGCCCTTAGTCCCAAGCAGACTCCTGTGAGCTCTTTAGTTTCTCCTTCTAAGCCACCAAGGATTCACTCTCCTTTCCCCTTATTTTTAAGTTTTCTCAAAACTTCCCTCATAAACACCATATTGTCGAGTTTCTTTCTCCCCCTAAAATAGCTGCAGAACTGGACAAAGACTGGCTATTCGCTTCCTAGCTGTCCCTTTCGGTTTCAGGGTTTAAATGCTAGTCATTGCAGGGGAACAGTGGGGAGAATGGAAAATTACCAACAGGGAGAAGTGGCAGAATCCAGGGACTGACCGTGTTCTTACACCCGTGGTCCTCAGTCTATAGTTAGCTTCTGACTTCCTTTCTTGGCAAGATCTATACCAGCTATCTAGGACAGTCCTGATTTCTACTGTTCTGTCCTATTGTCCCACTGTGTATCATGAATTTTCTTACAATATGGGCTCCCTCTCTTTTTCCTCCCACTCTCCTTTTATCCCACGAGAGCAGCCTTAAACAGCCCCCGCACTCAATGTTGAAAGAGCTGAATTCGGTTCAAATCTTGCTCAACCACATAAAATCTGCACGACTTTGGGCAAAGCACTGATCCTCTCTCAGCTTCCGTTTGCTCACCTACTGAGAGGGATAAGGCCAACAGCTCCATTCCAGGATCTGGCGGGGGGCGGCGGCGGGGGGGCGGCAGTGACTGGAATAGCATGTGTTGAGCACTTGGCACCCAAAGCAAGTCTCCCTTGCCCCTCAGGATAAATAATGGAGTGAATTAGTGTTTCAGCCGAAGGACTCTGGGCTCCAATGAGTAATGTAATGCTTTACCCAAACAGTGGGAGTGTAGAAGTGATTTGGATGTTAGGGGACTGTTATATTCTCTCAGTTCAGTTGTGGCTTGAGTGATGAGTCAGGTCATGTCTGTAGACAGAGAGCTCTGTCTCCTTAAAGAGGAGGTGCCCAGCTCCAATCCCTGGGGAAAGGTTGTATCTTTATTGGAAACCAGAGCTCAGAAGACTAGCCTTAGGGAGATGGAAGAGGGCCCCGACTTGGAAGTAAGGATGCATCCTTCAACAGGGGTCCCTGAACAGATGGCGCCCTCTGTGTGGAATCAGGAGTCAAGCATAGCTTGAAGGTCTGACAGTCCGGGACCCACCTCGAAGCGTACACTTCCCCTGCCTCACCCTCAAGCCTCCCCTGAGTCTTATCTGAATGCCTTGGCTCAGGCTCCGCTTTTCAGGGGGAGGACTGTGCCACCTCCTGGGCCAGAGTGTTAAGGGGTGACCAGTGCCCCTGAGACCACCTTGGCTACAACCTCTTAAGGGAAAGGTGCCTCTTAGTGAATCTGAGTGACAGCACAGGGATCTTGCAGTCCAGCTGCTTCTTCCTCCCCACCAGGGAGGTCTTCACCCAGTGCCAACCTGGGTAGGCCTGCCTCGAGCTTATTTTTATTGAGGGAGCTGGCACTTTCTTTCAAATATCAGGGGAATTGCAGACCACGCAGGTTTCATCTTCTCCAGGCTCTTACCTAGCAGGAGAAAGGTCACTTTCAGGCATGTCCTCATACTCCCTGCACTCAGGTCGGCTTTGGGCCATGCCTGGTCAAAGGAAGCCTGGAGACTGGGCTCTAGGACAGGCTCTGTCATTAGCAGCCAAGTGGCTTGGAAAGGTCACCTGCTCTCTGCTTCCTCATTGTCAATGGGGAAAACAATCTCTGTATTTGTCTTCTGTGGCCGCTGTAACTAATCACCACAAATTATAATGACTTAAAACAGCACATATTTAATATCTTACAGTTTTTTGAGGTTACAAGCCTAAAATAAGTTTGATGAGGCTAAAATCAAGATGTCCACAGGGCTGTGTTCCTTCTGGAATCTCCAGAGCAGAATCCATTTCCCTGCCTTTCTAACCTTCTAGAAGCTGCCCGCATCCCTTGGCTTGTGGCTCCTTCTTCCATCTTCAAAGCACATCACTCCTACCTCTGCTGCCCTTGTCACATTCCCTTTTCTGTGCCTGACTCTCCATCATCCACTCATAAGGACCTTTGTGATTACATTGGGCCCACCCAGATAATCCAAAATAACCTCCCCAACTAAGACTCTTAACTTAGACACATCTTCAAAGTCTCTTTTGCCATGTGCGGTTACATGTTCTTAGGTTCTGGGGTCTAAGACACAGACATCTTTGGGAAGCCATTATTCTCTCTACCACAACCTCCTTACTACATAAGCTGTTCTCAAATCGCATCTGTCTCCCAGGCTTCAGGAAGGACCTTCTCATCTCATCGCAGGCCAAAGGGCCTGGTCCCCTAAGGGTGAGGCCCAGTCCCCTAAGTACTCCTAAGGATGGAGAGTCTGTAGATACCTTTATTTGCCTGTTTTCTTTGTTTGGCTGGTTTTGCTTTTATTTTTATTTATTTATTTTTATTTTTTATTTTTGGAGACAGGGTCTTGCTCTCACCCAGCCTGGAGTGCAATAGCAAGATCTCAGCTCACTGCAACCTCTGCCTCCTGGGTTCAAGTGATTCCCCTGCCCCAGCCTCCCAGATAGCTGGGATTACAGGTGCGTGCCACCATACCTGAGCCATTTTAGTAGAGACAGGGTTTCACCATGTTGGCTAGGCTGGTCTCAAACTCCTGACCTCAGGTGATCCGCCTGCCTTGGTCTCCCAAAGTACTGGGATTACAGGCATGAGCCACTGCACCCAGGCTAGTTGCCTGTTTTAATGTTGAAGGCTCTTAAAGGGAGTTATAACTGCTACCTGACCCATCTTCGTTATGGCAAAAGGGATCCATGTAGCTCTGCTGTATGTGTTTTCCAAATTCAGTGTTTAGTGGGGGAGCCACAGAATCATCTCAACTGCAGAAGGTGGAAATCTCACAGGAGAGCCAGAAATGAAGCTGGGGTTGGAGAAGGGCAACCGGCCTCCTCAGAACACCTGCTCCATGCCAGACCCTCACCTGCATACCTCATTGAATTCTTACCACAATCCTGTGAAGAGCTGAGGCTCAAGGGTGCTGAGTCATGCTAACAAGGTCAGCAAGTGGCAGAGCCGAATGGGGGTTGGGGACTTTTTCTGATTCTACCACAGGACCGTGTGGGGTTGGGGTCACCTAGGCTCTGGCTTTGTACATTGCCAGTGCTTCTCTTATCCTGGCATCAAAAACAACTCCAAGGAGAGGACGGTTGTTTATGGTGAACAGGGCTATTTAGACAGGTTACAGCTGTACATTTGTAGATGGGATTTAGAATGTATGGAGAAGGAGTATGTGTGTGTGTGTGGGGTGTGTGTGTGTGTGTGTGTGTGTGTATTTCATTAACCTCCACTTACTTCTGCATACCGAATGGAGAGGAGAAGGAGGATCATCCAGTGGATTGGAGTTTAAGATCGTCAACAAGACGTCACTAAGAACACCTTTTGCATGCCCTATAGATAAGTGCAAAGCATCCCTCAAAACAGTGGTTTGAAATCACAATCACCATCCAGAGAGATGTGTTAGAGACATGGGTCCTTGGGTGAAAGAAATCTGTTGAGAGAGTCAGGCCCTCACCCAAACATGGCTATGGGAAGTTCAGCAGACAGAGGCACAACCCCTGCCCTCAGGAGGCACCAGATCTGAAAAGAAAAGGAGGCGAGAGTCCCTACCTTCAGGGAGATCCTAAAGTGTGTGGCAGATGGAAGAGACAGCCCTGCCTTCAGGGAGCCTCTAGTCTGAGAGGTAAGATGAGACACATGGGCACTAAAACACCCCCATAGACACAGGTGTTCCCAAAACTCACAGGCCCAATTGTTGTAAGAACACAGTCAGAGGATAGAGCAATTAGATGTGAGCCTGTGAAAGAGGGAAGGTTCCAGAAGAAGATGAGTCTGGAACAGAGAGAGGAATCACTGAAGTGAGGAGTGGGCACCAGAATAGGGGTTACTCTGTGAAGGCGGGAGCAAGTCAGTCGATCCCTGGGATGGGGGACACCCAGATCAGCTTGAGTGGCCATCACTTCTTTAACAAGATGGGCCAAAACCAGGGTCCGGAAAATACATACACACATGGCTGCTCCAGGGGCCTTCAGAGGGGTGAAGACCGCCGGCCCCGACTTCTAGATTGGTTCCTTACCCCGCTTTCACTCCCAGTCCCCTGCCCATGGCTGCTGTGTGCCAGAAAGCACAGACCCTGGGAGTCACTGCTCCCTTACAGGAGAGGCCGCCTGAACACAGTTGCCCCACATATAGGCAGAAATGGGGCACAGGGCCACGTTTCACCCTGTCTGCTAACCAGGAAACTGATTTCAGGCTGGCTAAGGGGACCCTTGTACAATCACTTGTCTATTATCTTCATGTGGCTTCTCCAGAGAGACCAGGTTTTCATGGCCCTGTGAAGGACTGTCAACTTCAGTTCAGTTTAGTTTAACAAATGTGTGCTGAGCATTGCTGACACTTTGCCCATTTCCAACATGACTCAGCACTTCACATACCATGGTAGGGAAAAAAAAAAAAACCAACAGGGTCGCCCTGACTGGTTCTGGTCCCCAAAATTAGCCTTGACTATTTCCCAGAAACTTGGCCTCTCTAACAAAAACCATTTGATCCCTGAGTTTTGCTCTGCTGAAGTCTGAGGATACATTGTGACTCTGATGACCATGTGAGAAAGTTGCTGTTTTCCACTGTGAAGAAATGGTACCAAAGTGAACACGGTCATCTAGGCCATTTGGGACTTTTTCCTTTAAACATTTGTGCTTTGTATTTGGTAAGCCAGTTTTGTTTGAAAGCTGACTCCCTTCCACTCTTTGCAAGTGAAAGTTTGTTTTCTTCTCTTTTTTGTTATAGCTAACAATAATTTATTGTATATTTCAAAATAGCTAGAAGAGTTGATTTGAAGTGTTCATTGTTTTCTTTTCTTTTCCAAATGTATTAGTCTCTAGTCCTCCTCTGACAACTTATTCCTGTAGGTTCTACAAAGCTATTGGCCGCCTGGCTCCAAGCAAGGGAGCCAGCAAACAGGTGGAACTGACAGTGCACATTACCCCTTGGGTCTGATCTGCAGCCCACCTCCTCTGGCTCCTCTGAAATGTCTCCTGTGCAACGATAGAGCTAAACCAATTCTTGCCAAGTCTGTTTCTGGTTCTGGTTCTGATGGTGCGTAGCCAATTGTGCCCACATTGGTAGCAGCAGAAGTGGAATCTGGGTTTGATGCTATGGCCTGACCATGACATGATTTCTGTCAGGATCAGCAGACGAGGTTTCTGGAATCTAACTCCCCTAGTAGTATTTTCAGGGTGAATGTGTTTGTCCAAGGATTCCGAGACTTCTTGGAGTTTGAGAATACAGGGTTGAAGAAATTGTTTGACGTCTCTGACTGTTGGAATTCTCTGTGGTATGTGTTTCATGTTGGTGTCAGTAGGTTCTTTTCATTCCACGCTCAGTCCTCATCCTTAAGTTCTGACTTTTAAAGTTATTATGGTCCAAATAGCTATTGATAGCTACAAAGGTAAAATTCCTATAGCTAAGATAAAAGGAAAATCAGCTTTCATTAATTTCTCTAAATAATTAAATGATGCTGGGTGCTGTGGCTCACGCCTGTAATCCCAGCACTTTGCGAAGCTGAGGCAGGAGGATTGCTTGAGCTCAGGAGTTCAAGACTAGCCTGGGTAACACAGTGAGATCCCATCTCTACAAAAAAATGTTTTAAAAATTATCCAGGCAGGGGGGTGTGCACCTGTAATCCCAGCCTGTCAGGAGGCTGAGTTGGGAGGATCACTTGAGCCTGGGAGGTTGACGATGCTGTGAACGGTGATCATGCTACTACACTCTGGCCAGGCATCAGAATGAGACCCTGTCTCAAAAATGAATTAGGCCAGGCACGGTGGCTCACTCCTGTAAGCCCAGCACTTTGGGAGGCTGAGGTGGGTTGAGCACTTGAGACCAGGACAAGGGCTTCCCTCTATAAGCTGGCTTTGGACCTGTTAGACTGAACCAAGGGACTGACTCAGATTCTCTAGAGTGGTTTTGGTCTAGATTCTAGAATAGGGGTCAGAAAACTGGCTGTCAGGTTTTTTTTTTTAATAAAGTTTTATTGGAACACAGTCATGCTCCTTGGGTCAGTATTCTCATGGCTGCTTTCCTGCTACAAGTTCGAGACTAGCCTGGCTGGCATGGCAAAACCCTGTCTCTACTAAAAATACAAAAAGAAAAAAAAATTAGCCAGGTGTGGTGGTGCACACCTATAATCCTGGCTATTCAAGAAGCTGAGGCACAAGAATTGCTCGAGCCTGGGAGGTGGAGGCTGCAGTGAGGTGAGATCACACCACTGAATTTCAGACCGGGTGACAGAGCAAGACTCTGTCTCAAAATAATAATAATAATAATAATAATAATAATAATCAAACGATTTAAAAATAATGTCTCTTCAGAAATGTGTATATGAGGTTAAAAAGGGAGCATTATTGCAAGGATACGTACATAAAAAGAGAGAGATTGCGCTGCTAAATTCAGAAGGAGATCTCCAAATTACTCAGATTTTCAACAGTGATGCTTCTTCTTAAAAGGCCTAATGGGACTTAATTATATGTCTTATCATATGTCATTTATTTCAAATGTTGTCTCTAGGTTTAAATATCCTTGTCAATTGGTGACATTCTTACCCATAAAGATAAAATTAAGGCCCTGGAGATTTGTTAATGTCCCACTCTCTCATACAAATCGATTGCACATTATACCTTAATGAAAGACTCCATTCTCCTCCATTCTAGCTGATTAACCAGAACCATTTAATTTTATTATAAATGGATGGTATTTCCATTTTCCTTCCATATACTAAAGGTTCCTGCTACAAGCTAAAGAACAGGACTATTGATATCACAGAACATAAACACCCATGGACAAGGGCTTCCCTCTATAAGCTGGCTTTGGACCTGTTAGACTGAACCAAGGGACTGACTCAGATTCTCTAGAGTGGTTTTGGTCTAGATTCTAGAATAGGGGTCAGAAAACTGGCTGTCAGGTTTTTTTTTAATAAAGTTTTATTGGAACACAGTCATGCTCCTTGGGTCAGTATTCTCATGGCTGCTTTCCTGCTACAAGGGCCATGTTGAGTAGTTGCATACAGAGTGAGAGCAACTGATCAGAAAGTACACAATTTTATAGAAGAAAGTTTGATCTACCTAACGCAAGACCAACAAAACAAAAATGAATTACCTAGGACTAAGTGGATTAAGAATTGGTTTCATTATGATTGATATTTTATTTTAATTAATATCAGAAAAAAAAATCTGCTTACCCTATCTCTCATTCTCAATTTAACATATACCTACACAAACTGAAGTAAGGCACTCTTTTTAAAAAGATTTTAATAATATATTTTATTTGACTCAATATACCCACAATATTAACATTTCAACATGTGGTCAATCTAAAAATTATTAATGAGAGAGCTAACCTTATTTTTTCAACCTATGTCTTCAAATCCAGTGTTGGTTTTTATACTTACAGCACATGGAAGCACTCTTTAAATGTCACTTCGTCCCAATTGAACTTTCAAATTTCAAAAGAAAAAACAATCCCATGGGAAATCTTAAAATAGATTATAAACTAGTATGTCATCAGGACAATTTTGAAAGAAGAAAAAAAAAACCCTGCATTTCCTGGCAGGCTAGCAATATTAACAAATATGGCAATCTTAAAGAAAATAGCACGGATATAATACTTCACACATAAAAGCAATTTCTTCCCAGCTCTAGGGGCTTTACAAAACCTCCGGTCAGAAGTTCACTGTGCAGCCTGATCAGATTATAATGACCTGTGTCAACTGGACTTGTCTACAGAACAGTACTCGTAACTCCCGCAGCCTTTGTTACAATCTTGTGTTTACTGTTGGGGTGTCATAGGCCTCAGAAGCAGGCCTTAGACAATAAAAATATACTCTAATCTTTCCCCTTCTCTGGTCATAAAGAAATCCCCTGACCTACCTTGTCGGATCGTAGGTCCTAAGACCCCTGTTTCAAAAGAGAGTCTGCCCAGTTCCCTGGAGGAAGGAATGCTGCATAGAGGCCAATAAGAATCTGAACAGACAGGCCTTGCTGGGTTTCCCTATCGCCTCTATTAGTATTAGACCACACCCTTCTTGTCCAATCACATTTCTACATGGTTGTCAATCATGACTACCCAGTGAAGTCTCCATAAAAGGCCATGATGACTGGGTACAGAGCACTTCCGAGCCTGTGGAGGTTCCTGGAGAGCAGCACCCCCAGGGAGGGCATGGACGCTCCAAGCCCCTTCCCCATACCTCGCCCTGTGTATCTCAGCATCTGCATACTTTGTAATATCTTTTATAATGCACCGGTAAATGTGTTTCCCTGAGTTCTGTGAACCGCTCTAACAAATTAAACCTAAAGAAGTGAGTGTGGGAACCCCAACTTGAAGCTGGTCGGTCAAAAGTTCCAGAGGCCCAGACTTGTGGTTGATGCCTGAAGGGGCAGCGGTTTTGTAGGACTGAGCCCTCAACCTGTGGGATCTGATGCTCTCTGCAGGCCAAGAGCATCAGAATTGAACTGGAGGACACCCAGCTGGTGTTCACTGCGAGTGCTTGCTTGGTGATGGCGAGAGACCCACACACTTGGTGGCAGAAGTCTCCTGCGTTGATGGTTGTCATTGTGTTGAGTGAGAGAACAGAACAAGCACACTTTATGTTTTTTCCTCTTATCAGTGCTTTTACAAGTTCCTTTCCTTTTTATGATCAAATATCCTATGTTATAAATTTGAGGGGGAAAACTGTAACCAAATAAATTAATATAGCTTATTCACTTCTAGATAGAATGAATGTTTATGGTCATGTAGGTTATTTATATAGATCCAATGAGAATCTGTCCTTTTTCTTACCAGAAAATAATTGGATATTGACCATGCCAAAATTCCATTTAATTAGGTATGTGTTAAAGAAAAAAATTATCCAATGCCACTTGTTGAAGTATGTAAGGATATCTTTATTCAAGATCGTCATGATAGGTACAGGAACCAGGGCAATGGGGTCTTGCGGTTGTAGGGAGAGATTGGACTCAACTATGAATACAGCATGGGCAAGTGGAAATCAGTAGCTAAGGACCAGGAGGTCAGTGGATAGAAATTACTAAGAGGAAACAGGAGTAAGGGGGATTCCGGCTAAACAGACCTAACAGGATTCTTGCTGCAGACAGGCCAGGGTGATCAAACATCCCCTGGGGCATGATGAAGGACGAGGAACCTGGTCAGATGTCAAGGGTGATCAGATGTTGAGGGTAGGGGGTTCTTGCTAAATTGACTTAGCAGGGCTCTTTGCTAAAACCAGATTTTACAAGGAAGCGCACAGATGGGCCTAGGAGAAGATTCAGAAGCCCAACTGAAATTTGGCCAAACAAAGAATTTTTGTTATATGATAAGCCACTATTAAGGAATAAAGACTACATTTTACATGTGGAAATGACACCTATGAAATCCTCTAGAAAACTCTGGCATGGCTTTAGAACTGATGAAATTCCAGCCTTAGAGGTAGTAAAAAAAAAAAAAGAATAAATAAAACCTACATTTCCTGGCAGTCTGGGAATATTAACACATATGGGAATCTTAGAGAAAATGGTGCTGATATAATACTTTACACATAAAAGTAATTTCTTCCCAGCCCTAGGGGCTTTACAAAGCCTCCAGACAGAAGCTCACTGTAAAGCATTAATATCATGTGGCTCTGGTTTCACTAGCCATACAAAAAGAAAGTATTTATTTATTCATCAACACCTCCTGTTATGTCAATAGAAATAAATTTTGGTCAAATAAAACAAAATATCAATTTGATGATGCTGCATCAGGAAGTTATTAAGCAACATATACTGTTAAACCCATGCCTCAATGGCAAGGATTTGCCCACAAGGAAAAAAAATCCATAGATGCAAAGCCCAACTCTTCACTCTGCTGGCTTCATTCATGACCAAGTACCACTGCGCGGTGGGGATGGGGATAATTTGCATCTGGAGATAAGCCAAAAATAATATGTTATCCTGACTGGTTTAGGACTCTAAAATAATAAGCCTTGGCTATTTCCCATAAATTTGGATTCCCAGCTGGGTGCGGTGGCACACGCCTATGATCCCAGCACTTTGGAGGGCTGAGGCAGGAGGATGGCTTGAGCCCAGAAGGTTGAGGCTGCAGTGAGCCCAGATTACGCCACTGCACTCCAGCCTGGGTGACAGAGTGAGACCCTACCTCAAAAAAAAAAAAAAGAGAATTCCCTGACAAAAACAATTTCATCCCTGATTTTTGCTATGCTGTTAAGTGAAGCTGTGTTGTAAAAACGATGCTGATCTCCACCAAACGTGATAACCTTGGGTCATTTTTTTTCCCCTTCAAATACTTGTTGCGTTTCGTGTTTGACGAGCCCATCTTTCTGAAATCTGACTCGCTTCCGCTTTTCACAAGCAACTGTTTTCTTCTCTAAGTGTTTCTCCCTCTGAGTCTTCGACAGCTTCTACTGTGCGCCAGCACCACCGCCGAGCTGAGGATTTGGAGATGATTTGAATTCCTGCCTGGCAGAAGTCCATCCTCTGGAGGAAGAGACTGCTTGAAAAAGAGAGAATTCTCCTCAAGTATTTGGTGGGGCGTCAACACCACCTCTGTTTGCCCTGACATGCCATGCAAAATGAAGGAATCCTCAAAACCACTGTGCCCAAGGAGCCAGCCCAGGCTCCCAGGAACTTGTTTTCTGAATGGTGGTAATGTCCACCCTCTGCCTCCTGATCCAGCCTCGCCTTGTGCCTCTCTTGAGCTCCCTCCCCCTAATTCCATGCCTCAACCACTCTTGAATTCTTCTGGTTCCTGGAACATAACAGCCTCTTCCTGCCCCAGGTTTTTGCACAGTTTTTTTCTGTGGGGCTGCAGTGGGCAGGGGGCAGGCTAACACCTACCTTTCCTTTGTAATACATTACTTGTTTTTCTTTGTTTAATATCCATCTTCTTGGCCAGACTGTATGCTTCATGAGGACAGGGACTGCCTCTCTGTTCTCATTCACCTTTCTGTCTCTACTGTCTACCTCAGTGCGAGGCAACTAGTCTAGTACACTTGCTTAACAAGCATTGATTGAAGACTATCAATGTACTGTGGGGCCTAGAAATGTTTGATTAGGGAAATTAAGTCAGGAAGCTTGTTTTGTGGTTTTACGGCACCTCCTGAGTCAGTTCTTCACAGGGTAACAAAAACTATTGAATGAGATGAAATTTTGAGAACATCAGGGTTTAAACTCAAAATATAAGAGTATGAAGTTATGCACCATTTTGAGGTCATGTGTTCATTGACTAATTTATTCAATGAGTACTTTACTGAGCATCTACTATGTCTCAAGCACTGGGGATAGATACAAAGGTGGATAAAATGACCCAGCCCTTGCCTTTACTGAGTGTGTAGTCTAGTGAGGGAGGCAAACAATAAAGCATCCACTCCCACACACAACATATAAAATTATAACTGAGTCACGTATTAAGGAGAGAGGTACAAAGTGCTCTGACAGCCCCATAGCAGGTTTTCTGTCACCTGGAGATTGCCTTTTCTGCAGACAAGGTGCCTGCTGAGCTGCAATCTGAAGGATGAGGAAGAATAAAGCAGCCAAAGAAGAGCAGTGTTAGGCTGCAATTCTCCATGGGTGGCCTGCATTTCCTGCACAGCTTATGGGCAGAGGCACCGGCTTCTTTGCTCTAGGCAATCTTTTTAGTGATGTTTGCACAGCAAACAGCCTTGGAAGATAGAAAGAGTGTCCCCCTCCAGACCAAAAGGCAGATTTGTTTACTGTCCGGTAATAAAGATAGTGTCTCCCTTATCTTGGGCTGGCCAAGGTGAGGAAGGCTTACTGCTCAGCATGAAAGATTTGGGTTCCTTAAACTAGTGATTCCTCTGCTGTGATGTAACTCATTGCATTCACAGCATCTACCCGGGCTCCTCCAACACTGCCCTTGTGGGACTTGGGGGCTAAGGGGAACTGACCCAAACATGAAGTTCATGCTGCTTGCTGTGCCATGGATAATGAAGTCCTTTGTCTCTGACCTAGGAGTCTCCTGTCTTCTGCCAACATCCATGAAACTGTAGCTATCTCATTAATTTGCAAGCAGCATAAAATCTCAGATCTTTCATAGTTATTTACAGGCAAGTGGATGTCATATATAAAGGCCCTGTGGTGGGAGTCAGTAGAGCAAATATAAGGATTTAAAAAAAAACATACAAGCATGAGTGGAATATAGGGAGTGTGGGGGTCATGGCCTGAGATAAGGCTGGGAGGTGGTAAGCCTATGGGACGCTTGGCAAATCCTGTCGACACAGGCCCAGGGGGTATCTTGGCCATTCGTTGTGACAAAGCTGCCCTCAGACAGAACATGTGGAATTAATAAACTGAGCTGGAGGGAGCATAGGACAGCAAGGCTTGGGCCAATGTAATATGAAATAATTTTTAACAAAGGAAGATAGTGAAAATAGGAGGTGTTTTCTTAACACCCTGTGCTCTGTGGTGAAAAATTTTGCATTTGCATGCCACTTCATAATATCACTATTAGAAATTAGAATTCCTCCTCTCAGCGCCCCAAATGAACAAGAAGAAGCTATCATTGACTATCATTGCTGTCAGTCATCTTGGGTACAAAAGGAGGCAGTCATCTTAAAAAGGAAAAGTGATGCCCCTTTAGTATTCACCAAGCGTGATTCTGGACAAGCCACTTTTTGTCCACCCCTCTTACAATGAAGGGAAGAGACTGGCTGAGTTTTAAAGGAAGACAAAAGGGAAAGAGGGAGAGAAGAGGGAGAGAGGAGAGAGACCGCACCAAGAGAGAGCTGCAAAACCAGCCTGGACAAAATTCGATTATTACCTAACATTAGTGAAAAATAAACATACTTTCTTGAGAAGCCCTCGGATCCATTCTGGCTCTTGGAGATCTGAACTTTTCACTCACTGCCTATTAAGCCTGCAAAGAATGGAGTTGTCCTGGATATTTGGCCAAAAAAAAAAAAGTATCCGCAAACAGGGACATAATCAGGCAGAGAGCCTCGTTAAGAAGTTTTGTTCTTGTCCTAGGAGTGATGAGAGATCACTGAAGGATTTAGAGAGGGGCTGTATCATCAGGCTCGGGTTCCAAAGCCTCACTGAGCGAGCCGGGGAGCTGACTGATCTGAGATGCTCCCTGCAGCTGCCCTGTAGGGCCTGTATTTCCTCCGTAGTGCCTCACTGCAGCACCGAGCTTGCAAAAGATCCTATCTCACTCATCTTTATAGGAATTTCAAAACGGAAACAAAATAGCACCAGGGCTTAAACCATTCTTGGGAATTTCCCCGTCTTTCCCTCTAAATAATCAGCACATAAATTGCAAAAAAAAAAAAAAAAAAAAAAAAAGCAGACATGAGCCCAAAAGGGAGTGCTCAGTTTCAGGCTGTGTGCTTTCCTTCCTCCCAAGGCTCTCTGGCCCTTGCCCAGCCTGAAGACACAGAGAAAGGGTGAGGGGGAGGGTAGGAGGGTAGGTCAGGCAGGGCAATGCTGAGCCTGGGAAGAAAACAACAGCCTTGTTCAGGGCACTGTGGCTTATGTAACTCAATTGTGCCGAGTTTCCACCTGGCCAGGGGCCTGGAGTGAATGCTGAAGATGCAAAGGTAGAGGCTGCCAGAAAAGCCAGGAAATTGCTGGCAAGAGCGCCAGTGGTGGGGTGCAGGAGTGGGAGGAAGGCTGGGAAATGCGGCTGAGTCACATCTCCGGAAGCCCCCCATCATCACCCTGGTGGCTTCTCTGCTGGCAGGTGCCTCATGAAGACCTGACCCAAAGTTTTCAAAACTCTGTGGTTTCTCAACCCTCCTCTGGTAATCCATAGTACTCCCCCGCCTCCACTTGCCAGCCTCGTGATTCCTTCATTGACACATAGCTCAGTTCCCATAAAAGGGCTGGTTTGCTGAGTCGGGGAGTGGAGTGGGACAGGTATATAAAGGAAGTACAGGGCCTGGGGAAGAGGCCCTGTCTAGGTAGCTGGCACCAGGAGCCGTGGGCAAGGGAAGAGGTTACACCCTGACCTGCTCTGCGGCAGCCAGAATGTGTGTGAAGGCGGCTCAAACAGGTACCGGGGCTAGTCAAGGTCAATCCATCAGTGTCGTGTTTTCAGGCCCAGACAGCCGGCAGAGCCCTCTACCTGCTGGGTAGGGGACTAAGGGAGTGGGGAAAGGGGAAGGGGAAGCAGAGCCAGAGGCCAGGGGAGGGACTGAGGCTGCAACCAGGAGGCGGGGTGGGGTGGGGGCACGACGGTATGAGGGGGGTTCTCAGTTGCTTGGGGGAGGAAGCAGGGCGGAAGGGCAGGATGCACTTGCAGGGGTCTGACCCTGGATTTCTCTTCAGGCTTTGTGGTCCTGGTGCTGCTCCAGTGCTGTGAGTAATCCCTCCACCCCTACTTTAAGTCCAGAGGTGTGGTGAGGGCACAGGGCAGGTGTGGAAGAGGTCTTAGATCCAGGGGAACACTTGGCCAGTTTCTTCTGTGCTTTCAATGGCTTGGAAATATTCACGTTTGCTAAACCGGAGTGAGGAGTATATGGATGTTTATTTTACTATACTCTTTGGTTATGTGAAAATTCTCAAAATAAGAAACTTTTAAAGGTCCTGGTTCAGTGAAGGCTTTGACTAACAGTCCCTGGGAGCCGCTAGTACAGTTGCCCAATAGCTGCTTGGATGAGTGATGCCCACATTGTTTGCAGCAGGAGAAACGGAATTAGAGGCGAGGAAGGACTTGCTGGTCCATTGTGATATTGTGCCCCAGCTTGGGGGACCTGCTGAGAGAGCACAGGACAGCCATTCTGGGTGGGTTACAAGTTAAAGGCAGTCTCACCAGGAAGCAGAGAAGGGTGGGCCAGAGTCCCTCATGGATGAAGGACCTCACTGCAGGTCACTAAAGGTGCTAGCCTGAAAGCCAGAGCCATCTGTGACACAGGCTGTCTTGGGCCTTCCCCTCCCACAAAGCTACTGCTTCCAAGAAGCCTGTTGTGCTGGCACCAGGTCCCATTTCACCCTTATTCACCAGCTCCTACCCTTCCCCCACACAACGCCTGTAGCGTATTCATCCCTGCATTTGATCTTTTCTAAGCATTTTCAGAACAGGCCTTATTTTCACCAGTCAGGGAACTCCCCAGAGGCAGGGGGACCTGAACCAGCTCCTTTCATTTAAGAATTATGACTTTGCTCACCATCTGCATCCCACTCCTCCTCACCCACCCCCACACCCCACTGGTGCTCAGCTTTGGGCTCAGCCGGAGGTCTCTTGCCGAATCCTGGCCCGGGCCCCACCCCTGACTTCTCCTTCAGGCTCTGCATACAAACTGGTCTGCTACTACACCAGCTGGTCCCAGTACCGGGAAGGCGATGGGAGCTGCTTCCCAGATGCCATTGACCGCTTCCTCTGTACCCACGTCATCTACAGCTTTGCCAATATAAGCAACGATCACATCGACACCTGGGAGTGGAATGATGTGACACTCTACGGCATGCTCAACACACTCAAGAACAGGTTGGGCCAGGGCTGGCCAGGAGAGGAGGGACCAGCTGGGCTGGTCCCAGGGCAGGGCAACCCCACCCAGAAGGATGGGCCAGGCCCCACCCTACTCATCTATGACTGGAGAATTAGAGGGGCTTGGCTTAAATGGGCGGAGGGGATGACCGTAGGTGCTGGGCAATATTTGGGGTGATGAGAGAGTGTAGATGGAAGCACAGCTGAGCCTCTGTGGGAAGGGGGAACCCTCTCCCCCCCCACCAACGTGCTCTCCAGGGAGCATGGAAAATGTGCATGACTCTACTTTGCCATACTCTGTCTTCTCCACTGGGGAAAACAAAAATGGGCAGCAGACCTCAGAGTAACTCCCATGAAGCCTGTGACCCCTCAGAGATCCACCACTATGAATCTCTATGGGATTCCCAAGAAGTCCTATGGGAGGACATCAGCAACCTAACCCAGCCTCTCACCCAAAGCAGGAAACCTACTATGGCCTCTCAGACATGGGGCCACACCCAGTGTCATGACAACCACATTCCACCCCTGCCCTCCCCACCTCCCTGTGCCCCACAGGAACCCCAATCTGAAGACGCTCCTGTCTGTCGGAGGATGGAACTTTGGCTCTCAAAGGTAGGAGCCTCTCCCAGGGGCAGGACGGCACAGGATGATGGCATAGGAGTGAGGAGCTTGGGTCTCCCCCACCCACGGTAGGGATGTTCCAGGGGCTCCAGACTGGTTAGGTACAAGGCCTACCTGGTTGTCAGGGGCCTGCCTGATGTGTGGCAAAGAAAGCAGAGCCCAGAGAGGGAGCAGGACTTGCCAAGAGTCACACAGCAAGTTAACAGTGGATCTCCCAATTCCCTGCCGACGCTCTATTTACTACCTCACAGGCCCGAAAATATGGGACTTCTGGGGCTACTGCCATTAGGGCTGGAAAGAGACAGATGGAAACCAATGGTGAAATTGAGGAGTGGGGAGACCCTGGGAGGAGTCTTCGAATTAGGTGGGGTTGGAGCAGGGCTTGAAATGGGGCTGGGTATGGCCATTGTTGGCACCTATGTGCTGGGTGCTCTCTCTGTGTCTAGCACCCTGTCTCCCCATGATCCCATGTCGTCCTCACAACAGCACGGTGAGCTGTTATAATTGTCCCCATTTTACAGATGATGAAACTGAGACTCAGGTTATAACCTTTCAGAGTGGCTGGCTAGTAAGTGATAGAGTAGGACTAGGAAACCTGGAATGCTTGGCTCTAAGGCACATGCATGCCTGGAGGTGACCCCTCTCCCAGTCATGCCCTCCCAGAGCTGTGTGGCCTCAGGCTCCCAGCTCTGCAGGTCCTGGAAACCCCACCAAAGGCCCAAGGCACCTAGCATATCAGTACTGAGCAAGCACACCACGGGGCTGATTTGGTCCTAGATTTTCCAAGATGGCCTCCAACACCCAGAGTCGCCAGACTTTCATCAAGTCAGTACCGCCATTTCTGCGCACCCACGGCTTTGATGGGTTGGACCTTGCCTGGCTCTACCCTGGACGGAGAGACAAGCAGCATTTTACCACCCTAATCAAGGTGCTGGTCAGGTCAGGGACAGGGAGGGAGATGGGCAGGTAGGAGGCAATCGGGTGGGCTAGAAGCTGGCTTCAGCTGCTGTCCTCCTGAGGACAGGTAAAGAGAGACTTAAGCCTCGCTGCAGTGTCCTGGGACCCAGTGCCCTGAAGACCTCACACAGCAAGGAAGGCTTCTTGTGACCATGGTGGGAGGTGGGAGTGGGGTTCTAAGAGGTGGAAGGTTGTGACTGAGCGGAGCACCCACTCATCACTACCCACTTAGTGCAATGCCCACTGTCCATCCTGCGATCCCATCCTGATGCCACCCATACCCAGCATGCACTGCGTCCAGCGGCTCTCAGCTCTGTCTGGGGCAGCCCAAGCATCTCCAGTTACCAGGGGCAGAAGGAAGTCTAAACAAATTGTTCACAATACCAATAAAAATCACTTTAACTTTGGGATTTCACGTACCAGCTAGAACAAAGCACAGACCGAAAGGCAAATGTCCCCCAAAGTCATCTGCGGGCCAATAGGGGTCACCCACTGTTCCGATGCTCCCTCCAGGACAGGGAGTAATTGAGTGCTGATGGGTGTGCATGGGTCTGGTGACAAGAGTAGTTAGTTTTTTAGGAAAAGGATGGGTGACCTGAGGATGGGACCACTGATGAGCCACTTTATCACTTCCACCAGGCCCCAGGCAGGTTGGAGATCATAGCAAATGGGATGCACAGAGACCTAGGCCCCCTCGACAAGTCTACCTCTCGTGCCCTCTGGGACCCTGTCTCTCACCTGCCTGTCTCCCATCTAGGAAATGAAGGCCGAATTTGCAAAGGAAGCCCAGCCAGGGAAAAAGCAGCTCCTGCTCAGTGCAGCAGTGTCTGCGGGGAAGGTCACCATTGACAGCAGCTATGACATTGCCCAGATATCCGAGTGAGTCTCCTGCCCCAGGCAGCCTCCCCAGAACCTCTGTCAACACTCCTGTTTCCCCGCCACCCCCAGCCCTAGCACTGCATGTAGACTGAGGACACTGGGCTTCCAGTCCCAGTTCTTCCAAAGCCTTGATGTGTGACCTTGAGCAAGTCGCTTACCTGCCCTGTGCCTCAGTTGCCCCATCTGTCAAATGGTGCATAACAATCCTTGCCTTTCCTTTTTCACTTGGGCTGTTGTTGAGCAGTTGAGAGAGTTGCTATGAAAGTATTTTGGAAAGGGAAATGGAAAAAGCTATTCAAACCCTCTGGCCATTGCAGAGTATTTTCTCCATGCCAGGCTGAGCAGAGTGCTGGGCCCTGGAAAGGCCAACAGCAGCCTCTTTCTAGAGTGCTGGGGAGTCCTCAAGGCTCTCTCACACACACAGGCCTCCCCCTTTCCTGTTGGCCCCACGCCTCATCCTCACCCCGCCCCTCATGCCTGTGAGGAACAAGGAGCAGCCAAGCAGCCTCATCTCTCCAGAGAGCAGAGCCATGAGTCTCGGGAAACCCAGGAGTAAGGAACAAAGACTCTCCAAAATGACTTCAGAGCTTCCTTTAGGATCCCAGGGAGGTGTGAACTCAGTGCTTAATTAAACGGATTCTTTAGAGGGTGGGAAACAGGTGGCTCTCAAACATTTGCCCCACATATCTGAAGAAGCTCGTATTCATGCAATCCGCCCCCAGTGGGCTCACCGGGTTTTGCGGGTGTGCAAAACCTCCTCCCACCCAGTGCCTCTTAGGTTCAGGTCATCCTTTGGCCTTGTCTTTCCCCGCCAGGCTGTCTGTTGATGCTACTTTGAATCTGCTTTCACTGAGATAAGCATGGCAGGAGTGGTGGGGGTAAGGTGGGATAGAAGCCAGCTCCCAAACGTGTGCTGGGCATAACAGAGGACCCATTCTTGACTGAAGTGCCCTTGTGGGACCCTGAGCCCATGCCCTGGAGTGGCACAGGGTGGTGTGCCAGCAATGGGGTTCAGGCTAGCAGCCTGTTCGGCTGCTGTCTGCTTCCCTTGTTCACATCCTGCTGGAGCCTTAAATGGGAGCCCAAAAGCTTTCCTCGTTTTTTGTGTGTTTTTTTGTTTTTTGAGATGAAATCTCACTGTGTTGCCCAGGCTGGAGTGCAGTGGTGCAACCTCTGCGGCCCAGGTTCAAGCAATTCTCCTGCCTCAGCCTCCCGAGTAGCTGGGATTACAGGCACCTGCCACCGCATCTGGCTTATTTAGTAGAGACGGGGGTTTCACCATCTTGGCCAGGCTGGTCTTGAACTCCTGGCCTCATGATCCACCCTCCCCAGCCTCCCAAAGTGCTGGGATTCCAGGTGTGAGCCACCGCACCTGGCCTAAATCTTTTCGATTAATAATTTCCTGCCTCACCCTCCATCTCCTTCCTCCTCAGACACCTGGATTTCATTAGCATTATGACATACGATTTTCATGGAGCCTGGCGTGGGACCACAGGCCATCATAGTCCCCTGTTCCGAGGCCAGGAGGATGCGAGTCCTGACAGATTCAGCAACACTGTGAGTTCTCAGAAGGAGGGAGGGCCAGGAAGGGGCCGCAAGACCTGCCATCTGCCAGTGCTCACACACCAACCCCTCTAGTCCTCAGTACAGTCCTGCAAGACAGGGGTTATGAGGCCCATTCCACAGATTAGGAAACTGAGGCCCAAAGTCTGGGTATGCTCCGTGGCTCTGGGAAGGTAGTCTGCAGGGTAAATGGAGTGTAGGCAGGGGGCAGAATGGGGAGAAGCTGGGAACTCAGGAGGTGGGAGCCATTGTGCCCCCAAGAGCCAATCACCTGATTTCTGCATCTGTCAAATAGTAATAGTCCCTTCCTATGCCTCAAAGGATTTTTTTCAAGAATGCAACCGTAAAATTCACTTTAAAGTGACATGATCAGTTCCCGGAGGGACAGGGGAATCCCCAGTGCACCGTATACCTATAATCGCTGTCAAGACAGCAGCAGTATTAATTGCTCAATCTTTCGCACCTGCGCACTAACAGCTCACGTTGTTCCCACCCTACCCCACCCAGGACTATGCTGTGGGGTACATGTTGAGGTTGGGGGCTCCTGCCAGCAAGCTGGTGATGGGCATCCCCACCTTCGGGAAAAGCTTCACTCTGGCCTCTTCTGAGACTGGTGTTGGAGCCCCAATCTCGGGACCAGGAATTCCAGGCCGGTTCACCAAGGAGGCAGGGACCCTTGCCTACTATGAGGTAATGGAGTTAGGGGAGAAGGTAGGATTCCCCCCACACCACCAGCAGCCCTGGGGAAGGTGATTCCCCACCACGTTCTTGCTTTTTCTCCTTTGGGAATAAAGAAAATGTCCGGTTGCCCCCGCATGCCTGAGGAAGTGGAAGGGAAAGGTTAGGACATTTGTTGCTGAAAGTCTCCAGCAGGTACAGGCACATGGGCCTGCAGCACTAGGCCCCTGGGATATCCCTCTGGCTATGGGGCTGAGGTCTTCCTTCCAGCCCAGGAAAGAGCAGAGGTGAAGAGGCAGGGTTTTGTTTCATCTAGCCTCCGCTGCTCTGTGTGTCCTTGGGCCTGTCCTCAGTGTCAACCAGCAGGCCTCGCATCTCTGTTTAAATGGAAGAAGCTAAGCAGGGCCAAGGCAGCCACCATCTCTGGGACATTTGCATCTGTTTTATATAAACTTGTGTGACGCATGCAGCCTGCAGACCCTGGAGAGAGTGAGGCCGCAGGAGGCAGCAGGAGCTAAAAGAGATTTGGAGAGTGGCGTCTCCTGGTGACCTGCAAGGTCTCAGAACGACTCCCCACACGACCTCTCCCCTGTTATCTGCTCAGATCTGTGACTTCCTCCGCGGAGCCACAGTCCATAGAATCCTCGGCCAGCAGGTCCCCTATGCCACCAAAGGCAACCAGTGGGTAGGATACGACGACCAGGAAAGCGTCAAAAGCAAGGTAGGCTTCCCCAAGGCCACGCCTCAGGACAAAGAGAAAGAAGGAGGCCCTGCTCCCAGCAGCCAGATTCCTGTCCCTTGCACTGAGGGCTGGGCTGGGCTCACAGAGCACATGTGCCCTGTACACACTCTGTACCAGGGAACCCAGCCCTGCTCCTCTGGGCCTCCCCTGCCAGGTGCAGTACCTGAAGGACAGGCAGCTGGCAGGTGCCATGGTATGGGCCCTGGACCTGGATGACTTCCAGGGCTCCTTCTGTGGCCAGGATCTGCGCTTCCCTCTCACCAATGCCATCAAGGATGCACTCGCCGCAACTTAGCCCTCTGTTCTTCTGCACACAGCATGGGGGCCAAGGATGCCCCATCCCCCTCTGGCTCCAGCTGGCCAGGAGCCTGATCACCTGCCCTGCTGAGTCCCAGGTTGAGCCTCAGTCTCCCTCCCTCGGAGCCTATGCAGAGGGCCACAACACACAGATTTGAGCTCAGCCCTGGTGGGCAGGGAGGTAGGGATGGGGCTGCGGGGATAGTGAGGCATCACAATGTAAGACTCAGGATTAGTACACACTTGTTGATTAATGGAAATATTTACAGATCCCCAAGCCTGGCAAGGGAATTTCTTAAACTCCCTGTCCCCTAGTTCTTATCAAACGACACCATTTTGGCAAGCTCTATCACCAAGTAGCCAAACATCCTACAAGACACAGTGACCATACTAATTATACCCTCTGCAAAGCCCAGTTTGAAATCTTCACTTAGGAACGTAATCGTGTCCCCTATCCTACTTCCCCTTCCTAATTCCACAGCTGCTCAATAAAGTACAAGAGCTTAACAGTGTGTTGGCGCTTTGCTTTGGTCTATCTTTGAGTGCCCACTAGACCCATTGGACTCCCTTCCCCCATCTCTTCTGGATTCCTTCCTCTGAGGCTTGGGACCCCTGAGCTTGCAGAGATGAGGCCACCATGTCCTCTGCCTAGCCACAGAGAGCCCCAGTGGGAGGCCAGCATCCTCAGATTCACCTGCCTTGGACTTAACCCAAGCATGGCTGATGACCTTCCAAATATTAAGAGGCCGAGTCAGGGTGGATCACAAGGTCAGTAGATCGAGACCATCCTGGCTAGCATGGTGAAACCCTGTCTCTACTAAAAATATTAAAAAATTAGCTGGGCGTGGTGGTGGGTGCCTGTAGTCCCAGCTACTCGGGAGGCTGAAGCGGGAGAATGGCTTGAACCCGGGAGGTGGAGCTTGCAGTGAGCCAAGATCACACCATTGCACTCCAGCCTGGGCAACGGAGGGAGACTCTGTCTCAAAAAAAAAAAAAAAAAAAAAAAAAAGTCATTGCCATCCAGATTTCTAAATTAAATTCCCTATTGAAAGAAACTTTTTATGTTTCCTGAAGGTTAGCAGGCCCTGGGAAAGAAGTCTTTTCATCCCAACACTCCATCTCTTCTGACCCACGGGAAGGTGGTGGGAGCTCATCACAGGACCAGGTTAGAAAGCCCTGAACCCTGGACCCTCAGGGCCAGCAGGAAATGCAGATGTCATCTCATGCACCCTTCCTGCCTATTGGGACCGGAGTCCCTTCAAAGTGGTTAAGAGATGGCCCTCCAGCCTCCCAGTGAGGGGCAGCTCATTACCTTGGAAGCAGCCCATTCCGTTGCTGGACTGAAATCTGTCAGCAGTCCTAGGGCTGGGCTTAGCCCTTTGTTCTGCTCATCCCTCCCCTAACACTCATCCCTCCACCCATCCAGAGATCAAAGTACCTCTGCTCAAGCTGGACTGAGATAGGAGGTCGGGAGGATGTGATGGGGTGGTTCAGAAGAATAGACAGATTTCCAGCCTTTATGAGATGGAGATGCTCTCATCAGGCTTCTGTTGAATTCCCAGAGCCCCAGGAATGCCTTTATCCAAAGAGACTCCAGATATACACTCCAAAACTAAAGAGAATTGATTTGTGGATTCTCTGATGTTTGGATTATCTGTGACTTGGGATAGTCACAAGTTGGCGTGATGGTTTGTGACTCTGGTTTGAAGTGGAGGGAAGGAGGAAATATCTGAAATCTGAACCAGCTGGAGCTGGGCAGATGCTACTGATCCCAAGGTCATAGCCCTGCTGAAGGCGAAGAAAGCAAGGACTCGGCAAGGCGTGCGGTGGGGTGTGGGGAGGGGGTACCTGGCATTTCACCTTTGGCTGGTGGGGCCAAGCATTCCCTAATCCCTGCCACTGCCCACCCCACCACACAGGGATCTTTGAAACCCCAGGGCTGCAAGCCCTCACGGGCAGCCAACCGCCCTCCCCTGGGGCCGCCCTTCCCCCCGCCTGGGACAGGCTCTCCAGGGCTGACTCAGGGTCCTGTGGGGTTAGTCACATTCGCTTATAGCTGCAGAGTCAGAGGCCAAGGATGGAGATCGGACCAGCTGGGCACCAGCACCCTGGCTGTTGAAGGCCAGTCGGGGTGATGGATGAGGGAGTGACTCCTCAAGGGGCCCTTGTGGTTCCAGGACCCGCTCTCTGCCTGGCAAGACATGGAGTCATCTAGCAGAAGGCAAGGCCATCTAGGGAGGGCCAGATCCAGAGGCTCCCAGGCCCTGCACTGCCACTCCCCAGCCGAGACAGCAGGGTTGAGAGGCAGCCACACCCTGGTGTCCCCAGTCCCCAGGAAAGGGAAGAGCATGCATGCTGCTGAGGCCCCTGAATAAATCACATTTACTTATTTTTACATTGTGAGCACGTCTTACATGCTAAAGAGTGCATAGATGTATTTGTTTGATTTGAAGAATGACTATGTAGTAAGAACCTGTGTAACCACCACCCAGGTCAGGAAAGGAAACCTCATTAGCACCCCTGCAGCCACCATGATCACATACACCCTGTTCCTCCGCCTAGAGGCCATCGCCATCCTAACTTTTGTACTGGCCTCATCTTCCTTTCTGGCCTTACCACCCACGGATGCACCTTGAAGAAGAGAGCCCGGTGTTGACTGCATTTGGCTTTAATGTAGATGAGACAGATGAGACAGATGAGACGCACCATTTCTGTGTGCCTTGCTCTTCTGCTCTCACTGGGTCTGTGAGTAGCTGAAGTTGCTCATTTGACCCCATGCTTTGCTTTATATTTGCATAAACACTCCACAGTTATTTATCCATCACATTGTTGAGGGACAGCTGTTTCCCCCCACATTTTACAAGTACAAATGACATTACCATGAACCTTCTTCTTCACGGCTCCTGGGGCGTGTGTGGGTGTTACATGAGTGGCACGGCTGGGTCACGGAGTAGGCACCTCATCCATTTTACTAGGCACTAGTAAAACTCTCACATTTTCCAGAGTGACTGCTCCAACACCAGCAATAAAAGTTCTTAATGCTCTCCCTCCTTCCTGACACATGCTATTTTCTGGCTTTCCAATGATTCCCAGTCTTAACATTTTATTGAATAAATGAATCAACAACTAGAAATCTGGCCATATCTGCCTCCTTTGGCACACTGAGAAAGCCCATGCCCGCAGCCTGCTTGGAAGAGTCTAGAAGCTTCAGAGTGCTCTCCTCCACTGGGGCGTCTTCAAGATCTGCCTACGACTGCACCCCACCCCGAAGGGCAAGGGGTTCTCTGTAATAGGTGGAAAACTGAGGCCCACGGCAGGCATCAGGGGAGACCAGCTCCTTACCAGCCGCCCAACAGAGACAGGAGCCAGGGGACTTAGTCCCCCTTTCTTAGTTCCAATGCTGGAGGACCATCCTCTGAGCAGCTCCACTCTCAGCATCTCAATTCCCTCCCTCTCTAGGACCCTCAGCCTCATACAGCACAGGCAAGAGTCCCTGGGAACTGTGGGAGCCCAGGGAATGTGGGCCCCAGAGGCAAAGCTGGGAGTGCTCACAAGGAAGACTGTTCCAAACTCTCAGGGCCCCAGCACCCAGTCTGAGAAGCTCTGGGCACAAGTGGCTCCATAGAGGCCAGACACACAGAGCCTGAGCTGGGCTCATTCTCCAGATAGAAGTTCTTCCTCCCATTGCCCTGACACCTGGCACATGGCCTGCTTGATGTCCCATCTCACCCATCTGCGCCCTCCCCCAGCTGGGCACCAGCACCCTGGCTGCTGAAGGCCAGTCGGGGTGATGGATGACGGAGTGACTCCTCAAGGGGCCCTTGTGGTTCCTCCCCCAGAGCTATTCCTGGCCTGGGCTCCTCTCCACCCTCCAGTCCTTCTGCTTGACCTGACCCCACAGCTGGGAATCGTTTGCTGGGGGTGGGGCAGCCCCTGACTATATAAGCCTGGACCTAGGTGTCCTGGGCACCCTAGAGGCCCAGGCCCCCCAACGGCTGACCCCTGCACACTCCAGCCTGGCCCCCCAGCCAGTCCAGCAATGATGGAAAAAACCACCTCCAAGGACCCTGCCTGCAGTCCAGAGGAGACCGCATCTGAATCTGCCAAGGTGCCCACCGCAGAGCCTCCCGGAGAAGTGGCAGTATCAGAGTCCACAGGGGAAGAGCAGGTGCCCAAGCCGCAGGCCCCTGCCCCTCAGGCCCCTGCAGCCCCCGCAACCACTAAGCCTGCACCCCCAAGTGAAGGTGACTGAAGGTGGGGCAGGGGAAGGAGGGAGGCAGGCATGTCAGGGGCGGAGGGGAGCTCTTGGCCATGAACCTCTTCATCTCCCCAGATGTCCCCAGTGCCCCACTGCTGCTGACCCTGGAGGATGTGAGCAACAGCTCTGTGACTGTGAGCTGGGAGCCCCCAGAGAGGCTGGGGAGGCTGGGCCTCCAGGGCTATGTGCTGGAGCTCTGCAGAGAGGGAGGTGAGTTCTGGGCTAAGTCTTGCATACACCCAGGGGAGGTTGTCATGGAGGGTTGCAGGGACAAGTGCGCAGGCCCTGTTGGTCAGTCTGGGAGAGACACAGAAGGGGGTGATACAAGTGGTGGGCTCCTCAACCCACCTATCCTTTCTTGCTCCACCAGCAGGAGAGTAAGAAAGGGTAGGTGGGTGGGTTGAGGGGCTCCCTTGTCTGCAGTTCCAAGGAGTCTCTGAGTAATAGAAGGGTAAGGGGACTCTGGGTTCTCCTTTGGCGAGAAGGGAAGGAAGTGCTAAGTCTCAGAGGACCCTGAAGTGTAGGAAGTGGAGAGGGAGGAGCAGGAGAGGGGAATGTTAGCATAAGAGACAGTGAGGAGAAAGCAGGAATGGGGTGGGAGTATGGGGGCTACATCCCTTATGCCACTGTCCCCCTCCATGGCCCAAGTCCAGCCTGGCCTCTGCCTCTGCCTCTGCCCCTACCTTGCTGTGTGACTTTGCAATTGTGTCCAACCCTCTCTGGGCTTCAACAACCTCATCTCTGGCCATGATTTCAGGGCTCTAACATCAGGTGTCTTTTATGCCATTTGACAAGAAGTCAGGGAAGGTAAAGAAGGGAAAAATGAGGCCCAGAGAGGGAGACCGATTTCTCCAGATCACCAGCAGGCAAAGAAGCCCCATGGAGAGGGGCGCCTGTGGCCACACTGCCAAGACCTCACACTCTCTCCATCCCCTCAGCCTCGGAGTGGGTGCCTGTGAGTGCCCGGCCCATGATGGTGACCCAGCAGACCGTGCGGAACCTGGCTCTGGGAGACAAGCTCCTCCTGCGGGTGTCTGCAGTGAGTTCCGCAGGGGCTGGCCCGCCGGCCATGCTGGACCAGCCCGTCCACATCCGAGAGAATATCGGTAAAGCCCATCCTGGCCTTCAGCTCCCCAGCCCTTCCCAAACACCTCATCTAATGGAGAAACTGAGGCCAGCAGGTAGAGGGAGCCAGGCAGTCATTTCCCCCGTCCCACACTCACATGCACAAGCCACACACTATCACATCTTGCCTGAAGAAAGTTCCAGGTTCCTCAGCAGCAAGGGGCCTCTGGAAGTCTAAGAAACCATTTCCCTGAGTGGTCCAGCCCCCACGCCTTGAGGGAGGGGCTTCCTGATGCTCAGAAACAAAAGGTCAAGTTCCCTGGGTCTCCTGCTCAATGCTAAGGGTCCATGTGTTCTTTCTCCCATCTAATCTCAATTCCTCCAGTGGCCATAAACACTCATTTTCTGCCCATTTCCTGCGTCCTGGGTTCCAGATTCTCTCAAAGGTCTTGAAACAGACAGAAGGCCCTACTTGCCCCTCGTTCCACCACAGCCCTAGTGGAAAGAAAAAGAGGGTCTGCGAAAGGTCCATGAGGACTTCTTCATCGCAGAGGGCGTACCTCACTGGGGCCCCGCAGGCCAGCTGCCATCCCCATTGCTAATATTTCTATTTGCAAGGTGCATTAGCCTCAATCCTCCCCTTGCTCCCCTCCCAGAGCTGATCAGGTTTCAGTCTGTTAATGACAGTGAGTCATTTGGTGTGATCTGAGGTCTCTGGGGACAGCACAGTCCCCCAGGGTGAGGAGAGACACAGGCAGGCAGGTGGCCTGAGGCCTTCTCCACCTTCCTTCTTGTTCCTCCACAAGGGGATGGATAGTTCCTGGGAGAGGCTAAACAGAACTCTGTAGCTCTAGACAAGGCCTCCAGAAGGAGAGGGGATCCACAGGAGGGGTCAAGTCTGGATTCAAAAGGAAATGTTCAGCTCTGAGGCCTGAGAGACATGGGAACCATGGGGTTAGGGAGCTTAGATTCATAGACTATCGAGGCCAAGCAGATCCCAAGGAGCCCAGAGCATCCCTTGAGGTCACCCAGCCTTTTATTGGCAGTCCCAGAGTCTGATGCCTACACAGGACCACTCATGCCCCACTGCACTTCAGGGCATCTTCTCCGGTGGCACCCAAAACCCAAGGACATTCCCAGCCTTTGGCTCTGAGTGAGATGTGGCCCCACCTGGCAGCTCCAGTATGGCTGTGTCGACTCTAGTCTTGGAGGTGCCAGGAAGGCCTCTTGGTTGGGACGGTGCTGGGCTTCCCCAGGGAACCAGGGAGCTCAGACTCTGAGAGGCCCCTCAGGCCCAGCATTGATGGACCCAGCTAGACTCAGCACCCACTTCTCCATTCAAATTCCTCTGGCAGGAGAGAAGGGGATTTCCTGGAGAGAAGAGGGAGAGGAGGCTGTGAATAAGTGGGGAACAGCCAGGCTTGTCATGGGCAGGGCAGAGTGGGGGCCCTGTCCAGGATCCTTGACTGCTCAGCTGTCTCTCCTCAGCCACCTGGAGCTGCCAAACATTCTTGACCCCCTGCAGCTGTCCCTAGAGCATTCCATGCCTGAGCTCGCAGAGCCAAGTGCCCACTCAGCTAATCCTCAGAGACACCGTGTTCCTTCTCACTGTCTCATCCTCCTCCGCCCTGCATGCCACCAACCAACTGCTGCCACCTGTTTGCTGCAAAGGAGCCTCAGTCATGGGCCCAGCACCCGCCCCAGGGGACAGGGGTGGTGGCCACTGCAGCTTCCTTTAGAATGCCCAGGGGCTTCAGTGGTTGTCCCTGACCAGGTGAGGGTCAGAAGGTCATTCCTTAGCATAACAGGTGGCTGAAATAGGACTTCAGGAAGGACTTCCCAGCTCTGAGACTAACAGATTATGGGAGGGTGACAGAGGAAGAAGGGGGGATACCTGCCCCGGCTTCACTTAGGAAGGGAAAGATCCTAATCCTCTCAATAAGGCCTGGAGACAGAGGAATGGACAAACAGGGTTTCATAAGGACTTCTCTGAAAGTCCTGGGCTTGTGGAGGGTGGGGGGTATTAGAGCAGGAAGACAGCAGTGGCCTCCCCTTCTTAGAAGTGCAGCCGGACAGGTGCAGCACCTGCTCCCCAGCAGGGGGAGACAGAGAGTCAGCTGGGGCCCATCTGGTGCTTGGGAATGCCTGGGCTGCAAGGCAAATCCCATCCTGGCAGAGTTGAGGCGCCAAGGGAGTGCCCAGGATGCTTACCAGTTCACACTGTGGAGGCGCTGACCTCCTGAAACCTCCTGCTCCCTTAAGGGACGTGGGCCCCTAGACCTCAGGAGTGAAAGTTTCACCCTTCCTGCAAGGAGGGACCCCACGGCAGCCAGGCACACGCAGGACCCTCCTCCCAGCCAGCATCCCTCACCAGCTATCCCCTGCCCCACCTCAGAAACCCCAATCAGCCACCCCACTGCACTGCTAAGCCCAGACTCTTGCTTTGATCCAGAGGCCCCCAAGATCCGTGTCCCCCGCCACCTCCGTCAGACCTACATCCGCCAGGTGGGAGAGACGGTCAACCTGCAAATCCCCTTCCAGGTGGGTATTACCCCCACCAAGGGTAAGAGGCTGGGTGGGAACCAGGGCCCCCATTTAAGGGGAGCCTAGGAAATGGCAGGATCTCCAAGGATTGGGCTGAGACCCAGTGAGACGGCCTCATCCTCCCACAATCATGTACATGACTCATTGGTGATTCTCAGCCTGGGGATGGGCAGGTGGGCCCCAGAGCGGGCTGGACACCTGGAGGATGTGGCTCAGGGCAGCCCCTGTGGCTCCAGCCTCTGCTGCCCCTCCTGAGAAGGGCCAAAGGGACAGGCTTCCCCGAGAACAGCTTGAGACTCCTGGAGTTAAGGGGGTGTGGGGACGCTGGCACCTCTCTACACTCACCCTGGGGGCTCCTCCCTGCCAGGGGAAGCCTAAGCCTCAGGCCACATGGACCCACAACGGCCATGCCCTGGACAGCCAGCGGGTGAGCGTGCGCACCGGGGACCAGGACTCCATCCTCTTCATTCGCTCGGCCCAGCGCTCCGACTCGGGCCGCTACGAGCTCACCTTGCACGTGGAAGGTCTGGAGGCCAAGGCAGCCATTGACATCCTGGTGATTGGTATGGAGCCAGGGGAATAGTGCTGCCTCAAGGGGGACCTGGAGCCCCCGACCTCCTATCCCAGAGCTGACGGCTGATGGGAGCAGGCCAAGGGAGTGTGGCAGGAGCCAAATCTTGGATGTAGGGGCTCTGTGGCCAGCCTGGCCCTCACGCTCACTTCCCCTCGCACTCTGGGCCTACAGAGAAACCTGGACCTCCCAGCAGCATCCGGCTCCTGGACGTCTGGGGCTGCAACGCTGCTCTTCAGTGGACGCCACCCCAGGACACAGGCAACACAGAGCTCCTGGGCTACACGGTGCAGAAGGCAGACAAAAAGACAGGGGTGAGGCTGGCTGAGGCAGAGTGGGGTCAGGGTACGAAGTGGTCAAGGTGGTGGAGAAGGCCCATCCTACTGAGTCTAGGGACCGAGTCTAGGGATCCAGTTCTGGTCTGCCCACTGCTAACCTGACTCCCTAGGAGGCCCTTAACAAGACTTTTCCTCTCTGGACCTCAGATGCCTCCTGAAGACTGTGAGGAGGGCTGGCCCAGGCTGTCCGAAGCCTTTCAAGCTCCGGAGCCACACTTCTCAAATCTTAATGTCCACATGAGTCACCTGGGGAGCTTGCTAAGAGGCAGAGTGTGACTCAGTAGGTCCAGGGTGGGGGCTGAGGGCCTGCATTTCTAAGAAGTTTCCAGGTGATGCTGAAGTTGCACATCTGTGGGCCACACTTTGCACATGAAGGCTCTAGGATTCTCTGAGGACCCTTCAGAGGTCACCTGAATGACCCAGGGGGCCCTTCTTCCAATTCAATGTCCCTGAGGTCCAAAGCTGGATGGTTCAGCATCCCAGGGTTGGGGGCATGGAATGAGTTCCTGTGAGGAGAGGGCTCCAGGGTAAGCAGGGAGGGCGAGGACAGGGGTGAGAAATGAGGGTGACGCCCAGGGCCCTGCAGCAATGGTTCACAGTGCTGGAGCGCTACCACCCAACCACCTGCACCATCTCTGACCTCATCTTCGGCAACTCGTACTCCTTCCGGGTCTTCTCAGAAAACCTGTGTGGACTCAGCGCCTCAGCCACCATCACCAAGGAGCTCGCCCACATCCAGAAGGCAGGTGGGTTTGGGCCCAGAGCTGGCTGTGCTAACTCTCTCCCTGTCCCTGCCTCTTCCTCGGCATCTCTGCACCCCTCTCTCTGGGCTTCTCCTGGGCGTCTGCCCCTGGAACACGGGCTGTCCCCTCACTCCACAGCTATGATGCATACACACGCACAGAATGGCTGTAAAGTAGTGGATGTGGCTGGTTGATTTTAACAAACACATCAGAGCAAATCCACACAAATGAAAGATGCCCCTTTGGAGGCTGTGTACTTATTCCAGAGATGTGTGTGCATCCGCCAAGTTTCAGGCAGAGAGTGTCCGAAGGGAATCTAAAGGGTGACCCACAGGTCATGGATGGGTAGTGTGCTAAAAAGGGTGAGTTTGCTAAAAACAAGCCTCCCAACCCTAATACACACCACATAGATGGACAAGAGAGATAGGAGTATTTACTGTCTCCACACAGGCACCTGACCCTCTTGCGTCAAATGTTAAACCCTGGGCCCTTTTCCTGTCCCTTGTGTGCCCCGAGGCCCTCTCCGACCCACAGTCTGTGTGGGTTCCAGAAGGCAAAGTTTTTTTAACACTAGCCTGAACTGCACAGAATTAGGAAGAAATTTTTGTTTAGAAAAGGAAAGCCAGTCAAGTCTCCAATGACAAACACAAAGGAAATATGGCATCTCTGAGTTACTAGCCTCCACCTTCTGCCAAGATGCTCTCATCTCTGGTTTTTCCACCTTCTCTTCTCTGCTCACCACCCTGACCCACCCAGCTACAGTCTCAGCTCTCTCTGCCTCTTTGAGATTGTCCAAGTTCCCGCAAATAAGCCATGACTTGCTATCCATAGATCGTGGATCACAGTCAGTCCTTACAGGTCTCCTTCACTCCTGTAAGCTCAGATTCACCCGACTTTCTCCCCTGAACCCAGATATTGCTGCCAAACCTAAAGGGTTTATTGAGCGAGACTTCTCAGAAGCCCCTTCATTCACCCAGCCCCTGGCTGACCACACCTCCACCCCTGGCTACAGCACCCAGCTGTTCTGCAGTGTCCGAGCTTCACCCAAGGTGAGGGTCCAGGCCCTTCTGTGCCCTGGGCTGGTGGGGGCAGATGGGGACAGCAGGGCTGAGGAATCCTCCAGGCATCCACACCTAAGCCTGCGGATAGCCTTTGAGTGCCCCGCTCCAGTCCACACCTCCCCAGCTCTCTTCTGACCATGCCTCCCAGCCCAAGATTATCTGGATGAAAAACAAGATGGAGATCCAGGGCAACCCCAAATACCGCGCCCTCTCTGAGCAAGGCGTCTGCACCCTAGAGATCCGGAAACCCAGCCCCTTTGATTCTGGGGTCTACACCTGCAAGGCCATCAACGTGCTGGGGGAGGCATCTGTGGACTGCCGGCTGGAGGTCAAAGGTGAGAGTTTGAGGATGGGAGAACAGGAGTAAGCACCTCTCTGGAGCTGAACTAGAGGCAGCAGAGAGCTTAAAATCAAGGCAGAAGAGAAGGGGTAGTAAGATTGGGGTCAGGCTGTGCTGATTACTTTCCAAGCGGGAGAGTGGACAGGTGTAGAAGAGGGTGTATAACCGTGAACCTTGTCAGTTCCCCGCCACTTTCCCCAAACTCTAACCGCAGCCTCTCTTCCAGCCTCAGCCACGCACTGAAGAGCCACAGGAGGAGGCTGTGATGAGGAGCCAGGTAAATGGCCTGACCCACCGCTCTGTCACCTCTGCGGGTGGCACGGAAACAGAGAGGAGGCCGGGAGCAGGAGGTGGGAGTGAAAAGGGAAGGTGGTGGTCAGCTCTGGGTACAAACTTGAGGACACAGGCAACTAGCACGCATGTCCAGAGACTTGCAGTGACGTTGCAGGGCCAGGCGATGCCGGTGTGGTCCGGAAGGGGGTTGATTCCGTGGACCGCCACATGACCAGAGTCTGCTCCCAGCTCTGAGTGACCTTCAGCAAAGGTGTTCTCTCTGGACACATTTCCTCATCCGAAAACTGGGGATAACAACCTTTCCCTGCCTTCCCTCCCCTGGTGGTTCTGCGGCCCTGCATAAGTACAGAAGTATCTAGAACTGCAGTGGGCAGAGTTCAGACCTGGGCTTGGTCCTGAGGGAGGGAGGCCTGTTGAGAAAGAGGGTGCTGCTCCCCCTCCCCTCTCTGCACTTCTCTGGCCTGCAGCTGAGCTCTGCTCACACCAGGGGCTCAGGAAGCATGTCCTCCTCCAGGTGCTGCAGGCCTGAAGGGTCAGGTCCGCCAGGCCCACAGTCAAACTCCAGAGATGTCCAAGACCCCCACTTCCATAGCGATGGCTGATGGAACTGCCCCTGGTACCTGCTGGCCTCCCTCCCACAGAGGCTGTTGTCCAGAACTCAGGACTGGGCCTGGTAGGCCCCGGGCCATGCTATCTGGGCTCAAGGGGTGCTGGAAGGCGCAGAGATTGGAGTGCCCTGCGGAGTTGCGCACTGGGTGGGAAGCACTCCAATAAAGATGCGTGGTGTTACAGTGCGGGGCCTCTGTGCCACTGAGCGACATCATCTAGGGGGAGGTGTGTGTCACCAGGAGGCGGGGGTGTCTGAATGTTTCACCATGAGGGGTTCTCCAGATATGTCACCATGAGGAAGATGCCAGTGGGAGAGGTCTCAGGATGTCATGGCTGGGGCGGGGGGTGGGGGTTCTGGACATGTGAGTTTTCAGGATCTCACTTCCTGATCAGGGTTTGCTGCCCCAAGTGTGTAACTATGGAAACAGACACACCCTCTCTGGAACCTTCCTTCCTTGAACGCCTCCAGAGGCCCACTCTCGCAGCTCCTCCCGGCCCCCGCCATTGCTTCCTCTCTGCTAAAGCTGTCTTGTTGCCCTCAACAGTGGTGGGGGTGGGCGCCCAGCAATGTGCTCTCCACAGGGTTCACAGTTTTTTATTAGTCACATGGGCCTCCCTTGGGAGCCAGGGCACACCCCCTTTCCAACAGAGGGAAGGGCCTGGAAGCAAGGCCTGGAGTTGACACTCATGTTCAGAAGGTCAACTCAGTGACCACCTCCCCTCCCCTGCCTCGCCGCCCCCTACACGGGGGCTCCAGGCTCCCCCGCCTTACCTCCCCTCCACCGGGGCTCCAGGCTCCCTGCCTCACCCCCCCAACACAGGGGCTCCAGGCTTGGCAGGGCATGGGTTGGTCCTTCCCCAGATCCCTAAAGTCCTAGACCCCCAGACACCTGCAATAGAGCTTCCAAAGTCCCTGAAAACCCAGCCAAATACTAGGGGTATTGAGGGATTCACATGACAGCAAGGCCTTCTCCCACACACTCTCGGGGGGTGCTCTCCTCTGCCTGCTGCAGCCTGCTAAACCCACCCCAGGGGGACCCACAGTCAACACTGAGTCCTTACAGACCCTTTCCTTCGTCCACCCCGTCCCCAGGCAGGCAGAATGTCTAGGGTTCTCCTCTCCATTAGGCCCAGAAGCAGCAGAGATGGGGTCACCTAGGACAGTTCAGGCCCAGCATCGGGCGGGCCAGTGGAGCTGGTGGCCCAGATGACAGGTAATTACACTCCAGGCTCCTCCCTGGAAAACTCAGGGCAAGAAGGAGGGCTCAGAGCTGCCACCTCATGGCTGTTTGAAGCCAGCACCCACCGCACCAAGCTCACTCCCCAGGGCATGGAGCCAGCACTCCAGCAAATATCAGAAATGATTTCTGAATCTACCCTTTCTGCCTCTCCCACGTACAATCCTGGGCTGACCCAGGGCAAGGAGAGCAGGCACCCTAGCACCTGGTATGGCCTGGGGCCCAGAGTCCTCAGAGTTGGGAATGGAGGCTCCTTGATTCCTGCCCCTTAGCTGCCTCTGGCCACCCTCTCCTACAGAACAGGAGAGACAGCCAGGCCAGTGCGTCCTCGACCTCTCTCCTTCCATCCGTCTCAGAGGGGATGCTCTCCTCTCCTTAAGCTTGGTCCTGGGGCTGCACCACCAACATCTAAGACAAGCAGACTCCCCTGCCTCACTGCAGAAGCCCAAGCACCTTCTCCCAGCCCAGGTGGCTTCTCTGCAGTCTTGGCCTCCCCAGGACCTGCCCAGCCCTGAAGCGCTGGACTGCTCATGGGGTGGTCAGGCAGGTGGAGGCTCAGGACACTCTTGCCTCTGGACACCCGGTCCCTCTGTAGGATCCTTGCCCTCCCAAGCCTCCTGCAGGGCCCAGAAGTATAGGGTAGTTAACTCCTAGTGGAGGGACCACACCCTGCGGGTATCTCTTCAGAGCCTCCCCCGTGCCCCTGGCCCACAGCCCAGCTGGGGCAGGCTCAGGGAGACCCCCGGGACAGTGAGCAAGTGAGGACTGGACTGAGACCCCACTGGATGTGGGCTGGTGGGAGCAGAAGGCAGGGTCTAGTCATCAGGCCTCTCTTCTGGGAGATCCTCGTCAATGGGGGGTGCAGGCTGGCAGCGGAAATGGTCATTCCAAATCTTAAGGAAGGTGACGCGGAACTTCTGGATGCGGAAGGCGTAGACGATAGGGTTCATGGCTGAGTTGCCGTGCGTGAGGAAGATGGCAATGTAGGTGAGGATGCTGGGCTTGTGGCAGGATGGGCAGAAGAGGGTGATGCAGTTGAGGATGTGCAAAGGCAGCCAGCTGAGAGCAAAGAGGAAGAGGATGAGGGCCAGCGACTTGGCGATCTTCAGCTCCTTCCCATAGTACTTCTGCGGGTCACCAGAAGAGGCCGATACCTTCTTGTTGAGCTGCTTGCGGATTAGGTAGAAGACCTCCAGGTAGATGAGGACCATGAGGAGAAGCGGGGGCAGCACCCACACAAAGAAGTTGAAGTAGACCATGTACTCCATGCTGATGACTTTCTCGAACTCGCACTTGATCACGGGCTCCCCCATGCTGCCGTTGGCTGCCCAGGCCCGCTCCACCGCGCTCAGATTGTTCCAGCCAAACATAGGGGTCAGCCCCACCACCAAGGAGAGGATCCAGCAGCCGGCGATGGCCACCGCCGCCCTCCGGGGGGTCACCACCATCTTGTATCTGGGGGAGAAGAGGGCAGAGTGTCAGGATCTGCCTCCCAGCTGCCTCGAAAGGCCCCTCCGAGGCACACCTGGCCTCCAGGGGCCTCTAAGAGGAGCACCCTCCCCATCCAGGGCCCAGTGAGTGGGGAGGTGCATGTCTTTTGCTTGAGGGCCGAGTCTTCAGGATCTAAGATTTAGTGCTTGCCATGCATTGGCTCACTCTCCTGCAGAGAAAGGAAATCCTGATTAATGACAAAAATAATAATAGAAAATCACGGAGGAGCTCCTTTAGGAATTTCAAGGAAAAGTAAAAATTCCTCCCATGCGCTCAGCACGCCCCCACTGGTTATCTCACCCTTGCTTCATGACAGCCTTCGTCGCGTAGGAAGTCACCGGCAGAATGAGGGCTACCCAATTGACAGATGAGGAAACTGAGGTTCAAAGTAGTCACAGGATCTGCCCAAGGCCACATGGAAGGTGGCAGCGCCATTCCATGCTTCCTAAAACATGTCTACACTGACCGAAACACCCAGGTGATTAACAAACCATCCCTTCTCTTACGCCAGCAGACACAACTGTCATTTCAAAAAATCTTTCACACAACCCCCCTTCTCTTGGCCTTGTCCCATACTCCCCTGCCATACCCTGTCTCCCACCTCTACATTAACCTCCTGTTTCCCCTTCCAATCACTGTGCAGCACTTAACTCCTAACGGCTTGATCTCAAGAACCAGCCCTGCACTCCCAAGCTAACTGGAAATGATGCTCAGGAAAGAAAACTGATATTCACTGAGCATCTACTACATGCTGGATACTTTCACTCATTCATTCATGCATTTACGCACGCATACATGGATGCATTCATTCAGCAAGCATTTGTCAAGTGCTTTCTGTGCTAGGCATTGCTCTCTGTGCTGAGAATAAGATAAAAGATCCCTGCTTCTACATATCTCACATTTTGGGTGAAGAGACAGGTAACACCAAAGCAAGAAAATAAACAAGACAACTACAGATCATGATACGTCCTTTAAAGGAAATAGGTTGAGTCAAGGGCCTAACTTTTTTCATGTCATGACCCACAAAGAAGACGGAAACATCTGGATGACGAGGCTGCTCATGAGCCACAAGGGTTGGGCGTTTTCACATCTCAGGGGTTCCTGCTTCCCTTTAAACCAATCTAGCCAGCGGCCATCATGGCTTCTGCCTATACACTGGCCTTGGAGACAGTGCCAAGGGCTGGGTCTCGCCAGCTCTGTGCTGAGGAGCCGGCTGAGCAGCAGCAGCTTGCCCAGTTGTTATTTTCCAAAGCAGCTTCTGAAATGGATGGAGTGCCCTCCTGAGCATGTAAACAGCTTCTGAGACCCAGGAGTGTGAAGGGAGAGGCTGCTGACCGTTTCCTTCTGCCCCAGGGATGCAGAATCTGCGGCTTTCTCCTACATGGTGATGATGCTTAAAGTCTGTCTCACCCCAGACAACGCTTCTCCTAGATCCTTTACCATCCATCAAAGCCCACCTGCTCTGTGAAGGCTATAGAAGTAGGAAGGGAGACAATTTGCAGAGTGAGAGGAACCAGATGCCCCCTCTCCACCCCATCTAGAAGATAAGGACTAGAAGAGACCTTTGGAATCTCATTTTCTATCCCTTCATTGTCCCAGTGAAGAAATTGAGGACTAGATGACTCCAACACCTTCGGAGCAGTTGCCCTCTCCTACTCTGTGATCATAGGATTCTTGTGCCCCAAACCGCCACCAAGGGGCCTTGAGAGGTGACTGGTTCACTTGTGACTCTGAAATTTTCTTAGATCCAATCCTCACTCTCTTGCTGTAATTGAAGCCCTTTCCCTCCTCTGTATCCTCAGCAGAATGGCCAGGCCTGGTGCAGACACTGTGAGTCAGAAGACCCAAACTTGGGCCGCCAGTCTGCAACTTGCTAGATCAATGTCTCCTCTGTAAAAGAGACCTACTTCAGAGGGGGAGGATCAAATGAGATACTACGTGTGCAAGTACTCTGTAAACACCCAACCAGTATTCCTTTGCCTGAGCTCTTCTTACCCCTCCAAGCTCCTAGACAAATGGCCACCTGGAAAACTCCAGTATCTCTGGATGCTCAGCAAACACAGCCTAAGGGCTATTTAAACATCTTCCTCACACCTTGTTCCTGACCATCTCAAAGTGTTCCCCACGTGTCCTCTCAGATATGGTGGAAAAAGTTCCGGGAGTGAGTCTACAGGAAAAGACCAAAGGAACGGTGGTCATTCTGAAGGCTGAGAGATGCTATCTCAGCAGCCACACAGCGGAGAGCAGGGCCAGATCCCCAGGTGAACCTCAGCAGGGAAAGACAGCTGCTGCTGCAGAGAGGACGGGGCCAGGTGTCCTGCCTACCCCTACCACCCATCACATCTGCTATTTATACCACATTTATCATGTACAAATCCCTTTCTCAGTCCTATCTCGGGTAATCCCCATAACCGCTGCTGTGGTGAGCACAGCAGACAAGGGAATGCCCATTTCACAGATTAGAAGCTCCACTGGCCTGGGTCTCCTGACTCCAAGCCCAGCTCACCTTCAGGGTGCCAGGCTGACTGTGGGTTGCTGAGATACAGATGATTGGCAGGTTGAAAATATCCCTTGCCTATTAGATTTAAAAGGGGAACTTCTAGACCTTGCCCAAGGAAGGCACCACCCAGAGTCAGTGGGGTGGGCCAGGTGACCTCTGGTGCTGCCGTCCAGCCTATGGATTGAGGGAAGCCTGGGACTGACATCAGGGCAGTGATGAACTATGGAGAGAGGAGAGGTAGACAGTGACAGTCTAGACACTGACAGGAGAGAGGGAAGAGACAACTTCTAGCTACAGAGGTGGCTCCCTCCCTTCTTCTCTCCTCACCCCTCACCCTTCTGACCGCCTGGAGCCCCCGGGGTTAAAGCTTTCCTGGGGCTCCTCCAGTACCCAGTCCCAGCAGACCCTGCAGCTTAGGGTATCAGCTCTCATCTGTTTTTCTTGCTATTTTCTCCCTTGTGGGAAAGGGCTGGACCCAAGACCTTGGCTGAGGTGGGGCAGGCTCTCACAGGAAGGGCTGCCTCCCAGGGCCAGGGTAGAAGCTCACCTCTCCTTACACGTGGGAAAGGAAGCAGAGGCTGCAAGTCCTGGGGCATGCATGGGGTCGGGGTGTATGGAAGGTGCCTCTGACTTGGGAATGCCCCTCCCAAGTCCACAGCATCCCCGAGGGCTGTGCTGGGAGCTAAGCAGGGAGATGCTGCTCTCAGGAGTGTGCAGCTCAGGCGTGCACGAACGGGAGAGCAACGGAACAGAGACAGGAAAACACCAAGTGGGGCCCCATCCACAGGCCAGCAGGGCAGACAGTGCCTTAACGATAGCCCTGAGGGAACTGGGTGCAGTGGCTCATGCCTGTAATCCCAGCACTTTGGGAGCCCGAGGCAGGATCACGTGAGGTCAGGAGTTCAAGACCAGCCTGGGCAACATGGTGAAACCCTGTCTCTACTAAAAAAAAAAAATACAAAATTAGCCAGGCATGGTGGCGTATGCTTGTAATCCCAGCTACTCGGGAGGCCGAGGTAGGAGAATTGCTTGAACCCAGGAGGCAGAGGTTGCAGTGAGCCGAGATCGTGAGATTGCGCCATTGCACTCCAGCCTGGGCAACAAGAGCGAAACTCTGTCTCAAAAAAAAAATAGCCCTGAGGCAACCAGGGAGAGCCACACCTCGAGAATCTCCTTCAAACTGCATAAAATCCCACAAGGAATGAGACATTCCTTTGGGTTAAGAGTTGCCTTCTCTGTGTGCTATTTATTTATTTAGTTTATTGAGACTGGGTCTCCCTGTGTTGCCCAGGTTGATCTCGAGCACCTTGTGCTCAAGCAATTCTCCCCCCTCGACCTCCTGAAGTTCTGGAATTACAGGTATGAGCCACCACGCCCACTTGTGTGTTATTTTTAAAAGCTGAAATGACATGAACTCCATAGTATGAATTAGTTTATTAGTCGGAACTTCTTATTGATGATGATAACATGAAAAGACTGAGTCCCCAGAGCAATGGTCTACAGAGACCCTGAGAGGCAAAGGGATCGCTTGAGGAAAGAAATGGAAGGGGGTTCCTGTTGAGCCTCTCAGTGCTGGCAAGAGCTGGTGGCTGAACAGAAAAGGATTTCATATCATAGCTGCTGCAAGAGTGTCAATATGGTTTAGAGGTGGAAATGAGGGAACGAAGTCTACAAATCCTGTGTCCAAATAGGGCAGGGCAGAGGGAGCCATTGGTTCTTCCCAGGACACCCTGGCAGGGCTGCCATAGGAGGGGTGGGAGATTCTGGAGGCTAAGTGAGGAAGGAGTTCGAAAATAATAGTTATCTGATCAATAATAACAACAATAAAAATGCTGGTAAGCGTTAACATTTATTTCTATGCGCTAAGCACTATTTATTTATTTATTTATTTATTTATTTATTTATTTAAGAGATAGGCTCTCACTCTGTCTCCTAGGCTGGATTACAGTGGTGCAATCACAGTTAACTGTAACCTCAAACTCCTGGGCTCAAGAGATCCTTCCACCTCAGCCTCCTCAGTAGTGGGGACAAGTGTGGGCCACCATGCCTAGTTATTTTTAAGTGTTTTTGTAGAGATGGGGGTTTCACTATGTTGACCAGGCTGATCTCAAACTCCAGGGCTCAAGTGATCCTCCTGCTCTGGCCTCCCAAAGTGCTGGGATTATAGGCGTGCGCCACTGCGCCCAGCCCTGGGCGCTGACTTTATAGACATGGTTTTATTGATACTTCAGCACAACCCTATCACTTAGATACTACAGGTTGAGCATCCCTAATGTGAAAATCCAAAAGCCCGAATGCTCCAAAATTCAACACTACTTGAATGCCAACAAGACACTCAAAGAAAATGTTCATTTGAGCATTTCAGATTTCCAGATTAGGGATGCTTAACCAGTGAGTATAATGCAAATATTCCAAAATCTGAAAAAATCCCAAATTGGAAACACTTCTGGTCCCACACATTTTGAATAAGGGATACTCAACCTGTGTCATTATTCTTATTTCTTAATTGCAGTAACTGAGACTTGGAGAGATTAGGAAACATGTCCAAGGCCACTCTGCCAGGAAAAAGCAGGAAAAGAATTTCTAAGACTCCAGTATGTCCAAGTGCAAAGCCCATATTGGACCCAGCTCTGCCACTCTGGGAGACGGAGGACACGTGAGGATTGGAGGGCGGAAGCTTGGAGCAGAAGAAGGGAGCCATGGCTAGGGCCCGGAAGGCAAGCCTCTCCTGCCCCAGGCAGATCTCCCTGGACTAAGCAGTTGTGAGGATGCCATTGTGCCTTGCCTGGGAGCCTCCCTTCTCCCGCAAGGTCTGACCTCTTTCTGAGTCATCAGAATGACCTGTTCACATGCATGTGCTGCCCAGCTATTTAGTTGGTGTCTTGTTCCTTCTGGGGGCAATCAGGTGGTTGAGACTCACCCTTTCATTTATTGAAGGGGTATTCATTGAGCACCTATCAGGTGCCAGGTTCTAGGTGTTAGGGTTCAGGAATATAAAAGAGAACAGACTCATGAAAGTATCATTCTGCAGACAGAGAAACAGGCAATAGATATGCAAACAAATAAACCAGATCATTTTAGAGAGTGAAAAGACCTACCAAGCGAAATAAGCAGGGTCACCCAGGAGTGAGTCAGTGGGCAGGGCATGCTGCTGATACGCAGGGCAGCCTCTCTGAGGATGAGACAATGAGCCGAGAGCCAAAGGACCACCAACGAGTCAGCCAGGGAAAGATCTGGGACAGAGCCTTCTAGGCAGAAGGCACCATCCGGGAGAGGTGCTGAGGCCAGAGTGTCAAGAGAGGGCTAGTGTGAAGGAACCACAGGGGTGAAGGCCAGAGAGGCCGGCTCAGTCAGAGAAGAGGCCTAGGGCTGAGAGGGCTGCAGTAAGTGTTCTGGGGTTTATTCTAAGTACAAGGGAAAGTCATTTTAAGCAAAGGAATAATATAATCGAATTTCTGTTTTTAAAAAACAACTCAGGCTGCTGTGTGGAGAATGCGTTGCAGCAGGGAATGAGGGAAGGCAAGAAAACCAGCAGGAGGCTATTTTAGCCATCCAGGCAGATGAGGGTGGGATGCTGTAGCAGGCAGCATGGGAATTGAGAAGAAGCATATGGCTTTGAGATGTATTTAGGAACAGGGCCAACAGGACCTGCTGCTGAGTTTGGATGTTGCTATGGTTTGAATGTGTCCCCCAAAGCTCATGTGTTGGAAACTTAATCCCCAGTGCAATGATGATGAAAGGTGGGACCTTTGAGAGGTCATTAGATCCTGGGAGCTCCGCCCTCTTGAATGGATTAATGCCATTATTGCAGAAGTGGGTTCATTATCACAGGAGTGGAGTCTTTATAAAAGATGAGTTTGGCCACCTTCTTTTCTGTCTTGAGAGTGTGCTCTTTTGTCCTTCTACCCTTGAGCCATAGGATGAGCCAGAAAAAAAGGCCCTTGTCAGATTCAGACCCTCGATCTTGGACTTCTCAGCTTCCAGAAATGTGAGCTGAGTAAACTTCTTTTCTTTATAAATTATCCAGTTTCAGGTATTCTGTTATAGTAGCACAAAATGGACTAAGACAGAAAATTGGTACCAGAAGTGGGGTTGTTGCTATAACAAATACCTGAAAATGTGGAAGCAGCTTTAGAACTGGGTAACAGGTATAGGCTGGAAGAGTTTGGAGGAGTAGACCAAAAAAAATGCCTAGACTGCCATAAATGTAGCATTAAGGGTAATTCTGGTGAAAGCTCAGAAGACAAGAGCTGTAGGGAGCAACTGAATCTTTTAAGGGATGATTTGAATGGTCGTGATTAGAATGCTAGCAGAAAATCTGGACACTAAAGAAATTAGGATGAGGTCTCAGATGGAAACAAGAAACAAGATACTGAAAACTGGAGTAAAAGTCATCTTTGTTATGTAGTTGTAAAGAACTTGGTGAAATTGTGTCTTGTGGAAGGCAGAACTTTAGAGCAACTAACTGGGATATCTAGCAGAAGAAATATCCAAGCAACAAAACATTCAAGGTGCTACATGGTTTCTTTTTGCCATTTATAGCAAAATGAAGGAAGATAGAGATGATTTAAAGATGAAAGTTATCATTAAAAGGGAAGCAGAATGGAAAGATTTGGAAAACTCTCAACCTGGCCATGTAAAGAATTAAAAAGTGTGTTCAGGAGAGAATAGTAAGCATGTGGCCAAAACACCATTTGCTAAAGAGAATAATATGGATAGAAAGAAGCCAGGTTCTATTCATCAAGATGATGGGAGAATGACCACACAGGCATTTCAGAGATTTTCAAGGCAGGTGAGGACCTTTAGAGCAAGGTTTCCAGAGACACCAAGCAGGACCTCGGCGTTTGCTGCCCAGGGCCACCTCAGGACTCTGCTCCACCACAGTGCTCCTTGGCAGCCCCAGTCATGGCTCAAGCAGGCCCAGATGTAGCTTGTGCTGCTGCTCCAGAGAACACAAGTGGTAGGCAGGTCTTGGCAGTGTCAGCATGGTGTGGATTCTGCAGGTGCACAGAGTGTGGGAGCTGTGGGGTCACGCCAGCCTCCAATTAGATTTCAAAGGATATCATGGACAGCCTGGAGGCCCAGGCAGAAACTTGTCACAGGGACAGAGCCACCACAGAGATCCTTCACCAGGGCAATGCCTCCTGGAGTCATGGGAGTGAGGCCACTGCACAGACCCCAGCACTGTAGGACCACCAGCATGCAACTCCAGTATGGGAGAGCTGCAGGCATGAGACTCCAGTTCATGAGAGTTGCTTCATGGGCTGAGCCCAGTAGAGCCAATATGTCCAGAAGGTGGTACATGGAGTAAAAGGCTATTCTAGACTCTTTTGGGGTGTGTGTGTGTGTGTGTGTGTGTGTGTGTAATTATTATTTTTAATGTCCAGAATGTGTAATACAAGGGCCAGAGCTTCCTCCCAGACTCAATTTTATAAATTCTCGATTGGTTGGTGAGGCCAATAGGGATACTTTTTCTTGTCTAATTTGGTTTCTGGGAAAGCTTCATTCAAGTCCTCAGTGGTCATCTGATCAAATGGAATTAAGTTCTTTATCTTCTCCATCTGTTTCTCATATTCTACAATCCTGGCCTTTGAGATAGACACCCACTCAGCACAAGATTTCACATCTTCTTTTTCTTTGGCATCCACCTGGGCAGTATATTTATCCTCCGGCACAGGAATCTTCAGGGCATTAATAACTTCAGGGCATTAGACTCTTAAGATTTAATGTTGTCTGGCTTGTTGGGGTTTGGACTTACTTGGGTCCTGTTACTGCTTTCTTCTTGCCCATTTCTCCCCTTTGGAATGGGGATACCTATCCTATTCCTGTCCCACCATTGCATTTTGGAAGCATGTAATTTGTTTTTATTTCATAGGCTCACAACTAGAAGGAAATTTGCCTTAGGATGAATCCTGTCTTGAGCCTCACCCATATCTGATTTAGATGAGACTCCGGACTTTGGACTTTTGAGTAGATGCTGGATCTAGTTAAGACTTTGGGGGCTACTGGGATGGAATAAATGTATTTTGCATGCAAGAAGGACATGAATTTTGAAGGCCAGGGCAGAATGCCGTGGTTTGAATGCGTCCCTCAAAGCTCATATATTGGAAACCATCCCCATTGCAACAGTGCAGAGAGGTAGGCCCTTTAAGAGGTAATTAGGTCATGAGGCTCCACCCATATGAATGGATTAATGCCAATACTGCAGGAACAGGTTCATTATCACAGAAGTGGGGTCCTTCTGAAGGATGAGTTCAGCTCCTGCCTGTGTGATGCCTTCAGCATGTTATGAGGCAGCAAGAAGGTCCTTATCAGACATGGTCCCCTAATCTTCGACTTCCCAGCCTCTAGAACTGTGAGCCAAATAAATTTCTGTTCATTATGAATTACCTAGACTGTGCTATTCCATTATAGCAGCAGAAAATGAAATAAGACAGATGTCCAGGTGAGAGAAAGAATCAACAAGATGACTCTGATTTTGATCCTGACCTCTGAGCAGAGGGTGCCCTGTCATTCCCCCAGTCTCCCTGACCTTCTCTCCCCGAAGGGCCCATCCCCTTATCTTGAACTCCACTTCACTCTCCCTGAACTCCACTTTACTCTCACCATGCTAGTAGACACTCTTTTGTTTACATACCTGGGGCACTCTCCCACCTCAGGGCCTTTGCACTTCCTGTTCATCTCCTGAAATGTCTGGGAAGGCGCATTCTCCATTCACTCAGATCTCCACTCAGATGGCAGGTCCTAAGGGAAGATCCCTGACTCTCCTGAAAAATAGTCTCTATCACTGTATCCTCTTGCCAGATTTAATTTTCCTGATAGAGCTTATCACTTCCTGACCCTCTACCTCCTCTGTCTCTCTCACACCCTCTCTTCCCCCCCAATCTATCTATCTACCTATGCATTTATTATCAGTTTCTCTCCAGTACTCCAGTAGAATATGAGCCCCATTAGGACAGAACCTTTATTTGGCATGTTTACCACTGCATCCCCAGTACCTGTATCAGTGCTCAATAACTATTTGTTGAATGAATGAATACAAACATGTAAAAATGCATTAATGAAACCATACATCCACTTATTCAGAAATGATTGCTTGAGGACCTGCTATGTGAGTACATCTCAGGGAACAAGAGATAAGGATTAAATGATAGGTGCTCAATTAGAGACAGTCAGATTAGAAAGGCATGACCCTAGCCCTGAAGGCAATTATGATGCCCTAGATGAGGAAAATCATTCTCTGGTTCATTCCCTGCTGTGCTGGGAGCTGTAGGGAATCCACTGCTGAATCAGACAACTCCTGGTCCCCTGCCTAGGTCCTGCAACATAAGGCTGCTATAACAAGGGCCACTTATGAAATGTATGAGAAACTGCCACCAGGCCACCAGCCAGCCACCAACACATCCACAGTGGCTTGGAGTCCCAGCATTGCCCTGCACACTGTGAGACCAGCAGAGGCTTCCCTGGCCAGAACTTGCCTCCCCAGAGTCTCTTAGCCTGCATCCCAGAAAAGCAAGTCTTCATCTCATGCTAATTCCCAAAAGACATCATGAGAATGCCCAAGCTCCTCGTTGGTCCTTTGCCTCATGAATCGTCCTTTTCAGGGATGAGATCACTTCTAGTTGGAGGCCCAGCGGCACACAGAGGGGTGGCCTCTCCTTGTCTACACCCTCAGAGGGCACTCCTGGATGCCACTGGGGACTGATTGTTAGGCTGACTCAGAGAACATAAACAATAAGCCACTTTAGAATAGGAAGAGCTCAGTCTGGGCGCAGTGGCTCATGCCTGTAATCCCAGCACTTTAGGAGGCCAAGGCGGGCGGTCACTTGAGGTCAGAAGTTCGAGACCACTCTGGCCAACATGGTGAAACCCCATTTCTACTAAAAATACAAAAACTGGTTGGGCATGATGGCAGGTACCTATAGTCCCAGCCACTTAGGAGGCTGAGGCAGGAGAATCGCTTGAGCCTGGGAGGCAGAGGTTGCAGTGAGCCATGCCACTGCACTCCAGCCTGGGTGACAGAGCGAGAGTCCATCTCAAAAAAATAATGGAAAAAAAAAAAAAAGTAGGAAGATGCCATCAGATGGTGAACACACCATGGGACCAATCAGCGAAGACACATCTGACAGAGAAAAAGGAAGGAAGAGGGAGTGGGCATAGAGGCCCTATAGAATTCTCTTTGGTGAATGCAGAACAGCCAAAGCGAGAAAGGTGTAAAGAAGCCAGCCGCCACTGCAGGGATGAGACTGGAGTGCACTGGTTCTGAAGCTGTCTGTCCTTGGCTTTCTCTCCTGGCCCTGCCCTGTTTTGTATCACCACGGGGCTGACCCTGGCAGGCTGCATTTCCCAAGCCCTGGGGCTATCCAGGTCCACAGGAAATACTGCAGTGCTGGAGCAATGGGGACGGGTGGTGGGGGGAGCTGTCCACCTCCCTGACCCAGCCGTGCACTAGGCAGTGGTTATGACTCCTCCATGGCTCCACCACACACCAGACAAACCCACCATGGGTGCAGCTTCTACCAGCCAACTGCAGCCCCTGGGCTCCGGGATCACCACCTCCTCACTTTGTCCTTCTGCCTCGGGGTAGCTTCCTGTTGTTACTCATCTCTGGGTTACTTCACTCTCCCTGTTTGTGTCTCGGCTGCCTCATCACCAATTCCTGGTATAAGACCCTCAGCTGTAAACACCTAAAATGATTTCTGTGTTCCTGGTTAGACTCAGATGGTTCAAGAGTAAAGCTGCATCAGGAAGAACTGAGCACAGTCATCTCTAAGAACCCCCTGCCAGAGGTATAGGTATGAGTGAGCCACCCAACTCTTACAAACGCCTTCACTCAGAGGCGAAAGAACCCACACGTGGGTTTGGAAAATGCTAACAGGATGACACAGTGTCCTGTCAACTGCTGAGACCGGAGCAGTGTCCTCAGGCCTGGCCATCCCTGTTTCTCATCACGTGTTCCTCACGGAAGGACATGGGTGCAGGGAGGTGGAAGGCCGGGGGATGCCAGAGGTCCACGTCTTTCTGTGGTCCTGCGGTTTGGATAGTTAGGGACTGAATCCTCCCTCTTCCCTTCCCTCGCCCTTGGCTGGGAGGGAGTGACAGTTCATAGCTCTGGTCCCCTCCTTCCCGCCTCCTCTCTTATCAAGGATCTCAGCCACTTGTAACTGGAAACTTGGATCTCAAGAGCAGGAAAATAAGGCTTTCAGACTATTAAACTACTTCCTGCAGAGAAATTCTTCCTCCCCAAGGAGAACAGGAAACCAGATACAATCAAAAGTGCTGGGCACACTCCAGGGGCCAAATATTTAACAGTAACATTGCCCAGGGGAGTCTGCTTCAGGGGCCCTGGGGAGGGGGCAGGATATCGGGCCTAAGAATCCTGCCTTGAATCCCACTGTGAGGGGCTCTGTGGCGTCATTCACCATCTAGAACATCAGTGCCCATCAATCCCCAAAAGGAGACCTGGGCTGACACCCCAGGCCAGCCTGCAGGGCTACAGGGAGTGGGGAAGACACTCTGTGTCTTGAAAGAAAAGAGCAGGATAAATTGACTAGGTCATTAGTGTAATGGGCCTTGGAAATCACTCCTGGTCACTTGCTGAGGACAAATAACTCCTCAGCCTGGTGGGAAAAATAACGAGGTTCCTGTGTGTGACTCAGTAACACCCTCTATTCTGAGCAAGCTCCCCCACCATCTGTCCTTCGGATTCAGGGCCCCTTTCTGAGCGCTGGACATGAGCAGAATAAACCTAGCTCCCACCATGAAGGAACTCTCAGTCCACAGGAGAGGCCCAGCACCTGAGCAAAGGGATCCCCAGTCTGATGAGAGCGATGTGTGCTGCAACGCACAGGGCAGAGATCGCCACCAGCACCCCCACTCAAAGGTTTCATGGATGACTGACAGCACAAGCTCCCCGGACACCTGTGTGCCTGCAGAGAGCTCTTCTCTCTCTCTCTCTAGGTGGGCGTTCTCATCCCAACAAACAGAAGTTTGGATTTGCTCTGTGGTTCTGATCCAGAGGGGGCTTCAGAGGGTGGGGTGCAAAGTGGGAGGCTTTCAGATTTGGAGGAGGCATGTTTTCAAAGTATATTTGCCTCTGATCTTCATCCCTTTCTCCCAGTCCAGGGCATATCCTATGGAATGTTTTTCCACAGCCAGGAGGCCAAGGTATCGCACTTTGAGACAATGCCCTGGGCAATTTCACAATGCAGCCACCTCCTCACCTCCCAAATTCAGGTATAGCCCCCACATCCCCGTAAGGGGTTGGTCCTCGAGGAGGAGGGTGTCTCACCTGGACAGTACACGCAGGAAAACTGGACCCAGACCTCGGCATTCTCAGCTCTTTCTGCACTGAGATTTGATTCTCTCCACCTCTCCAAGGAAGACCGGGATGGCAAAAGGACTAAGGCCAACTGGCCCCACCTGCTATGGGTGACTGTTTCTGACTCATCCCGTGGGACAGGAAAAAACCATCCCATCTGCATTCAGACTCAATGACCTGTGAGTAGCTGCTGCAGGGAGATCTCACTGGGATGGCCAGGGTGCTAACAGGGGCAAAATTCCTTTTCCAGCGAAGTGGAAAGGCCTGCCGTGGTGGGAAGGGAGCTGATGGCTTTATGCGGCTTCCCATAGGCCTCTCTGGTCTTTGCAGACTGTGGCCACTTAGGAGAGCAGCAGAGAATTCTCCAGCCCAGCTGGCACATGGGGAGAGCCCAGGAAGGAGGGAGCCAGGAAGCAACAGAATTCTGCAGGCTCAGGAGAGCAGAGGGGGCCCATGCTGGACCCTCAAAGGAAGGCAGTCCTCCCTTGGAATACCTCACTGTGGTGGGAATTGGGAGACCCTTGTTCTGGTCCAGGCTGTACCAGAAGTGAGCTGGCCTTGGGGGAGACCCTTTCCCTTTTGGGGCCTCTGTGTCCGTGTCGGGATGATGAGGGATTGAGTGAGATCTTTTCTGGGCTCTAGCAGGTCACGGTTCCCTTCTTCTGGAATGCGTCAAATCATCTTCTGTGGAGAGCTGAGTTCAGCACTAGCAAAGGGAGGGAGGGGCACTGAGCACCGAACTCCTCATGGGGAAGAGGAGACTAGGGGCAGTGGTGAGGGGCACCCACACTTCCCCGGAAGGGAGCCCCTCCTGAAAGGATTGCATGCTCTAGCTCTGTGCCCCATGGAGAGGAAGATGGGGGGCAAGATGGAATGTAAAGAGAAATAAATATGTATTGAGTAGAATGAATGAATGAATGAATGAATGAAGCGTGCTGTGGGGTAAGATCCGAGTTCAAACTGTGACTCCACCGTTAACAGCTTGTGGCCTTGAGCAAGTAACAATTCTTTGAGCCTTTGTTTTGTCTGGTCACGATGGGAGGAGAAGGCTGGCTTGGCAGGCCCCCTGTGAGGATGAGGCTGGCGCAGTAACTTATCTGGGCACTCAATGAACAGTAGCACCAGGTGACCATTGCTATCTCCAACAGGAGCACACCCCTGATTCTACGGGAATACACAATCGGCCCTTGAAGAGATACAAAACAGGTTGCAAGGACATAGATAAACAAAAAATTACTTCTGTTTCACTTTGGAAGGCAAGTCACATAGTTTCCATATCTATTTCACAGCCAGCTCTCCTACTTAACTCAACCTCGTACAGAACGGGTTAGATCCCTGATCTAACTGACGAAAGTGTCTGAGTCTGGGGTGGGGGTTTGGGAACCTGCTCAGCCCAGCACTAAACCCTACACAGGGTCCTGGAGAAGCCACACTCCCTGGAGAACCCCAGTAAAGCTCCACTGAGGAAGTGGCCAGGGAGGAATACTGGAGATATGGGAGGTGGAATCAGGGGGAACCCATGCCCTTCCTCCCACCTCCCTTCAGAGCATCTCTTGGCCTGCCTAGAACCATGGGGTACAGGGCATCTGCCTGAAGGCCTATTTCCACCAAGGGACTATAAATCCGACCCCCACTGGAGAGATCCCGTGCAGACTCGAGATCAGCCCAAAGGCACCAGCTGGGGTTGGGACCTAGAAAGCAGGTTGGATGCTTGCTGACAGCCTGGAGTGACAAGAGGAGGTGCCTCTTGAGCCGGAGAGATTGGGATGCTGTGCTCTGAGGAGGCGGCTGTTCTCACTGAGCTTGGGTTGTCAGGGCCCCCTAAAGATCACAGCACCTAGTCCCCCACTCTGGAAAAGATTTGACAGACAGCAGGTAGAGGAGAACAGAGAGGACAGGAAGAGCTCACCACCTTGGAAATCTTTCCAAAGAAAGAGTCTACCCCCACACTCAGCTCCGCATTCCATAGCTTGTGCTTCCACATTAGAAAGTCCTTCCCAGAGTCTAACTTCAGTTCTTCCTGCTGCATCAGAACTCAAGGAGACACCACTCTTGGGACCTGGAGGAAGTACAGTCATATTCTCACCGCTCCTGGCCTTTCTCCCCACCTTGCAACCAGGCAAAGGAGTGCAGAGCCCAAATAACAGCAGGAAGGACCCCGGGACCCAGCAGTTTTCCATTGTCCCTCCTTGGTATCTCCTGACGCTCTCTTTGCCCTGTGTCCCTCCACATAAGCACTCACCAAGCCCACAGTGTACAGAGTCCCTGCAGAAGCCACAGGCAAGGCCCAATCCAGGAACCAGTCCTCCCCAGCCAGCAGTCACCCAGGCCAGGGCAGAGCCCAAGAAAGAGTTTAGCAGCAGCTACAGCCCTCCCGCCCCACTGCATGTGCTCAGGGGCTTCTGCCCCAGCTCCAGGGATGGCTTTGTGGAGGAGGGGCCCAGACACACAGATGCAGTGGGAGGTGGGGGGCACCCAGGCTCACCCAGTGGGTACAGGTGAGCCAGAGACCCCCCCTCCCCAGAATAACACGCAGCAGGAAGTGGGAATGTGAGGTCTCCTAGATCATCTAGGGGCTGGCTCCCTTCTCTTCCCCATGTGAGACAATCAGAAAAATTCTTTTATTTTTCTCCCAGAGCACATAACTGCAAGTACCTGAAGGGCGGAGACCAAATCTGGTTCAAAATCATCTTCCTAGCACCTACCACAGTATCTGGCACACAGTAAGGACTCAATAATATTTGGGGAAGGAAATGCAATCATATAAAATGCTCAATTAAAACCAGAGAGGCAGAAAAAGAAAAGGAAAAAAGAAAACATAATGACTAGAAAGCAGTTACAAACATGGCAGATCATTAAGCCGAGTATTGCAATCATCACCATAAACGTGAAGAAAGTAGGAGGAATTGGTAAGAGGAAGCCATCCTGAGTCTTCTTGCTCATCTCAACAACAACATCCCCACTGGCAGGCAGCAGAGCTCCGCTCCCCACGGTCTCAGCTGAGGGGCCTCCTACAGAATGCTCAGGGTCTCCACTCGAAGGTCCCACCTCAACCACCCAGCCCCAATATCTCAAGCCAGTTAATTAGGTGGTCCTCGCAGGCGTCTAGCACACCTCCTCCCACTGCAAAACCAGCCCTTCTCCTCACTTCCCAGCCTGGGTGGAGGTGGGGAACAGCCTGTCCTCCTCCTCCTCTGGGAGCTGGTCTGTGCCCCCGGCATTTGCACGGGTAAAACAGAACAGCATGTTAGCTGCTGGCAATGTCCCAGGCCAGGAGCCTGCCAGGCAGCTTCTCTGAGGGTTGATCAATAAACTCAATTTCCGTCATTTCTTCCACTTCTGCGAAGTCCTATAAATCACTCCGATCTGCCACGACCCTGGAAGGGGGAAACGCATGGTGTGTGGAGGAGGAGGAAGCTTATTAAATCAAATCCTTTTGTTTCCATCCACCATTCATGGAAACTTCAAGGTGCTGTGCTCAGAGCTAGAAAAAGAAAATGCAGGCCGGGCGCCGCGGCTCATGCCTGTAATCCCAGCACTTTGGGAGGCCGAGGAGGGTGGATCACCTGAGGTCAAGAGTTCACAACCAGCCTGGGCAACATGGTGAAACCTGTCTCTACTAAAAATACAAATATTAGCCAGGCTTGGTGGTATACACCTGTAGTCCCAGCTACTCAGGAGGCTGAGGCAGGAGAATCGCTTGAACCCGTGCGGCGGAGGTTACAGTGAGCCGAAATCGTGCCATTGCACTCCAGACGGGGCAACGGAGCAAAAACTCCATCTAAAAAAAAAAAAAATGCAGACAGCCAGTAGTAATGGGCCTTGGGGAACTCCACTAGGCAAGAATCGGGCAGGACATGCACTGCGACCAGGGGAGGGGTGGACATGAGCAGTGGCACAGAGGGCACGTCGGGGAACAGGCATAGAGTGACTTCCCTCACCCACTGACAGTCTGGGACATTTGGAAGGTTCAACCCCAGGGCCTCCAACTTCCAATTCCACAAAGGCCTGACCCCTACACTGCTTTCTCCCCTCCCAACCTCCTCAGCTGGTGCCCACTGTCTCCCACAGAGCACACTGGCTGGCTAGGGGGGCCAAGGCTCAGGGTGACAAAACACTGTGACAGACTCTTGGCAGCATTAGAGGACCTGGATTGGAATCAGACTCAGACCTGCTGTTAGCAAATCACGTCACCTCTCAGAACCTTAGGCTCCTCATCCGTAAGATGGAGTTCGATGTCTGCTGCACCGGTGATGTCAGAGCTACCATCTAGCATTGAGCTTTCGCATACAGCCCTCCTCTACTCTTCATCCTAGGAGGAAGGGACCCATCTCCACAGGTGGAGACTGGGCAACTTGCCCAAGGTCATACAACTAGTGGTCAGAATCGTCATTGCAACCTAGGCCAGCTGCCTCTAAAGCATTTTTGTTGTTTGTTTTTTGCGACAGGGTCTCATTGTCGCCCAGGCTCGAGTGCAGTGGTGCGGGATCTCGGCTCATTGCAACCTCTGCCACTCCAGTTCAAGTGATTCTCCTGCCTTAGCCTCCCGAGTAGGTGGAACTACAGGCGTGCACCACCACGCCTGGCTAATTTTCATATTTTTAGTAGAGACGGGGTTTCACCATGTTGGCCAGGCTGGTCTCAGACTCCTGACCTCAAATGATCCGCCTTCCTCGGCCTCCCAAAGTGCTGGGATTATAGGCATGAGTTACCAAGTCCTTTGTTTGCTTATTTCATGGAATTTTATTTCTTTTTACTGAAAAATACTAATTGTATATATTTATGGGGTACAACGTAATGCTTCAAAACATACGTTGTGGAGTGAGCAAATCCAGCTTTCAAAATTACTATAAGAGTAGATTTTAAAATCAGTGTTTTGTATTTCATGTACTGCCATTCCCGTGAGGCTGTGAAGAAATTGAGGACAGGGACTGCGGTTTTATATTCCGCAGTATCCTTCATTGTCTGAGCTTCTCAAACTGTAATGTGCATGTGAATCGCCTGGGGTCCTTTAAAAATGCAGATGATGAGTCAGACAATCTGGGCTGGGGACTGAGACTCTGCATTTCTCACAAGCTCCCAGGAGATGCCAAGGCTGCTGGTCCCTGACCATGCTTTGAGTAGCAAGGCTCAGTGGCACTCAGCCCAATATCAGGCACAAAAGGAGCTCTCTCCACCCTTGTTTGGGGAAGAGGGTGATTGAGGAAGCCCAGAAAAAGAAAGGCATTGTTTTGGATCATGAAGGAAATAGGAACACAAATCCCTGCAGGATCCATCATAGATTCACCAGTGAGACCAGTTTCTCTTAATGGATAGCCACCTCCCCCGATATGAGGAAAGGAAAGGCCAGGAACCAGGATGGGAGAAGAGAGGGGAAAGAGGCTCCCTGCCTCAGCAAAATGATAGCAGTCCATCACAACACCCCTGGCAAAGCACTTCCAAACCAACGATCCTATCCAATGCACACTCCAGCTTATGAGCTAAGAAGAACAGGTTCTGCGGTTGCCACTTTACAGGTTGGAAATTTGAGGCCCAGGAAGGTTCAGTGCATGCCTACAGCTACAACTTGGATGGTTAGTGTTTAAGCTGAGACTGAACCCAGTCTCCTCTGCCTCTGAGCCCAGTGCTCTTTGTGTGAAGCACTCTGCCTATGGAATGGTGGCAGAGAGGGTCTCCCTGGGCCCTTCATTGTGCCTCACTCCCAGGGCCTACTGGGCTGCTTCTCCAGCCCATCTCCACCGTGCTCACCTCTGTGGACCACATGAGATTACTTCTGCTGCCATGATGCTAGCAACACCTCCTGAGGTAGCTCCCCTGCACCTGTGATTGAGGCAGCAGACTCAGGCTGAGAGAAAGCCAGCAGGACCAACAGAAACCCAGGCAGCAGGCCAGACAGGGCCTGGCTCGTGCCTATAGCACTTTCCATCTCAGAAATCTCAGCCCTCTTAGCTTGGCCAGTGCTGATTTCTCTGTTATCTGCAAGATCTTGTATTCTCTCTCTCTCTCTCTCTCTCTGTCTCTCTTTTTCAGACAGGATCTCGCTCTGTCAACCAGCTTGGAGTGCAGGGGTGCTCATGGCTCACTGTAGCTTCAACCTCCCAGACTCAGGCGATCCTCCTGCCTCACTCTCCCAAGTAGCTGGGACCACAGGATCACGCCACCACACCTGCCTAATTTTTTAAATTATTTTTAGAGACAGGGACTCCCTATGTTGCCCAGGTGGTCTCAAACTCCTGGGCTCAAACGATCCTCCCACCTTGGCCTCCCAAAGTATTGGGATTACAGGCATGAGCCACCATGCCTGGCCAAGATCTTATATTCTGTCTTGCCCTCAGCCTAGAAACTCCCTTGAAGACACTGGCGAAGGGAAGTGATGTTGATACCAGCCTTGCAAGACTAAATAAAATTAAATCTGCTACCAAAGAAGTCACCCGGTGCCACCCCTGACACTGAGGAGATGCCCAACATGTAGGCACCCCTCCCCCACCAGGCTGCAAGTCTTCCTTCCTTGGGAACTTCTAGTGCCAGGCAGCCCCTTGGGCTCCCAGAGGAACTGGAAGGAAGAAGGGAGGTGCCCATCTGACATTTCAGAGGCAGGTGCCCCAGGCACCATACCCAGAGCAGTGAGCAGTGGCGGAACACACTCTGACCTGAGTGCAGGGCTTTATATGCCTCCCAGCCCTGCCACGATCACTTCCCCAAGGCCGGGCCTGCCAACTTCAGGCCTTGGCAGGCTTGTACAGGAACTCCTCAAGCCACACTGTCCACCCCAACCACAACAGAGACAGACACACCCGCCACTATCCATCCATCCTCCTCCCTCCCACCAAACAGCAGGAAAAGAATGAGCCCCTGAAACTGGAGAGAGATGGTGGTTACACACTGGTTCCCTCCACAGTCCTGTGAGGCGCATAATATTAGTTCCACTTCACAGACGTAGAAGCCGAGGTTCAGAGAGGATAGCCATGGGCACACAGCAAGCAGGTGGCAGAGCTGGGACTGGGAGACTGGTTCGGCCAGCCAGACTCCAAAGCCCAAGTTGTGTTGTGTCCCTCCAGGCTGCACTCAGCATTCTGTGACTCTCAGCGCCCCTTCCCTTCTGTCAGCCCCTGCACACACCCACCACTCACCGGATCCTCACAGGCGGCCAGACCTGCCTCAGCAACCCTGAGAAGTCAGGCTGGGTTGCCATTCCCATTTACTAATGAGGGTGCAGGTCAGAGGGGAAGGTGGCCTCCAAGTGGGCACCATGGCGCCCAGGCCCAGAGTTCAGGCATCCTGTTTTCCCAGCCCCAAGTCTCCCCTGTGCTGGGCAGATTGCGGGATCACTTCACTCTACCTGGACTCAACACACTTTCCTTGTCTCCCGGTCAGTGTCTTCTTAACCTGTCTAGGCCTTGGTGTTGTGGAGAATGACAAAAGAAAGGGATTTGACATCAAGGCCACCTCTTATACACATTGGTTTATAAGTCTGGTGGGCAGTGGGGGCCTCCCCTGTCCTTGGTTCTCCTCCTTTGAACATTTTTTCTTCAAGTCTTGACTGTGGACTGAATTCAAACTCCCAGGCACATGAGGTAGGGAGCCATGCCTTGGGGATGGCGGGGAGGGAGCCCACAGTGGTTGAATTGTACGCTGGCACTGGGCTTGAATCCCTTGAGGATGAGGTGGCTCTGGGGCCTCTGCACAGGAGGTGGGTGTGAGTCGGTGTCTCTCCCACAGCTGAAGTCTGCATAGACAGGGAGGGGACATTCTCTAGGCCCTACTCTTCCTGTCAGGGCAACCCCTCCACAGGCACACTCAGAGCCAACTCACCCCTGAACAATGAAGCCATTCTCCCTCCCGTTCCAAGAGCACTGCCTCACAGACAGCTCCACAGTGGGGATTGGAATGGTGCCCATCCTATAAACTGAGACCCGCAGAGGTAAGTGATTTGCTCAAGGTCACCCAGCAGCAAGCACTGGAGTCAAGGCTCAAGTACAGATCTTTTCATTCATGCATTCAATTATTCATTCAACAACTCTGGTTTTACTTAGCTGTGTGGCTGTTACCTGGTAGTTTAATTTCTCTGAGTCTCGGCTCTCTCATGTGAAAAATGGGGATGTATTATTTAATTTATTAGTATAAAATACTATTAGGGACTCTTCATAAAATTGTGCAAGGATTTCAGCAAGATAATCTATATAAAGTATTTAGCACAGGGCCTAGCAATCCTAGGCACACAAGCGTCACTACTATTACCATTCATTCAGTGATTCATTAATACTGAAACAGCAGAAACCATCCACCACTGTGGGTAGAGAGATGAAGAGGCTTGGACCCCACCTTCAAATCGCTCACAGGCCAGTGCAGCTTGATAAGGGTTATGTTAAAGGGGAACACAGGGAGCCGTGGGAACATGCAGGCCAAAACAAGGAAGGCTTCCTGGGGGAGGTGTCATCTGAGCTGAGTGTTAAAGACTAAGTAGAAATTAGACAAGAGAAGGGAACAGCTGTGTGTGTGTGTATGTGTAAGAGGTGGTCTTGATGTCAAATCCCTTTCTTTTATCATTCTCCATAACTCTTAAACAGGTTAAGAAGAGACTGACTGGGAGACAAGGAAAGTGAGTGTTGAGTACAGGTGGAAGGAGGTGTGGGGCTGGCCTCCAGGCCGGGGAGGTGGCCTTGCACTATGTGCCTGGACGTGGGCCAGGCCTGCTCAGGCCTCCTGCCACCACGGCAGTTGGAAACGTGCCTGTCTCCGCACTGACTGTGGTCTACGTCCTTGAGAACAGACTTATGCCGTCAGAAAACACTTGTTGTCTTGAACATGTAAACTACATCAAGAAGGATTAATGGGTAGGGCACAAACAGGAAACCATTAGACTCTTGTCTGGCCCGTGGAGAATGAGGGACTAGGGGCAGGGGCTGCATGGAAGTGAGCAAGCAGAATTGAATGAAAGGTCTGGAAGCCAAGAATATCATTTTTTGACTTATAAATAAAGATTAAAAAGCTATAACCCCCTACACACACACACACACACACAGGTGTACATATGTGAATACACACCCCACTAAGAACCTGAAGCCACTGTGGCCTCCTGTCATGATTAAAGGTGGTGGTGGAGGGGGGCTTCATGCCTTCACACCTGACTGTGTCACCCAAATTTCATGTGTTGAAAACTTAAATCCCTAAATTCTTATGCTGATGGCATTTGGAGGTGGGGTCTTTGGGAGGTAATTAGGATTAGATAAGGTCATCAAGGTGGGGGTCCCCCCAATGGAACTGGTGGCTTTATAAGAAGAGGACAAGAGGCCTGAGCTGACACGCTCTTGCCCTCTTACCATGTGATGCCCTCCACTGTGACACAGCAAGGAGGCCCTTGCCAGATCCCAGCACCATGCTCTTGGACTTCCCAGCCTCCAGAACCATGAGCCAAATAAATTTATTCTTTGTAAATCACTCCGTCTGCAGTATTCTGTTACAGCAACAGAAAACGAACTGAGACAACACCCCTTATTCTAAGCTGTTATTAGCCCCTGGGACCTGACACAGCCACTCTGAATGTTGTTTGCATCACTGTTATCAAGGCCACTCTATCAGCTCTCCCAGTTATGGCCCCAGGAGACCATAATGGTGGGTTGGGGGGTTGTTTTTACAGAGAACAGGGCATTGTGGCAGGTGTGTGTGCTGGGCACAGCCTGCTGAGTCCCCAAACACACTGAACGGTTTCCTCCCTAGAGTCAATTTACAGAGCTGCCAGGCCCCAGGGGAGCCCTCACTTCAGCTCCCTCAGAGCCAGCTCCCCACCAGGAGCTGCACAGGACAAGGCCTCCAAGAGAAGAGGGGATCAGGAGGAACTACTGACACCCTGGAAGCAGTCATGTCAACACTCTTCCCCGCATACAAACAGGCAGCATGGGGACAGCAGGGAGCCAAGGTGAGAGTCGGGAGACCAGGATACTCACACCCTAACTTGCTGTACAAGCTCCGGTGACCCCATTCACCCCTCTGTGCACCCCACCCTCTGAACTCTTAGGGATGTTTTAATTAAATAACCTTTCCTTCTCCATTACCTACCTTTGTCTTCTGTAGATGAATATAAAATATCCAAATGACTTCTTCCCAACCTGACTACTCAGTCTTCCCCACTAAGGTGTCCTTCCTCTATTGGAGCATTCCCTCATTTCTTCACTCCACAGACATTGATTAAGCCACCTACTAAGTGCCAGTCAGACACACGTTAGGTGCTGGTTACGATGGGCAGGAGAGTTGGATGGTACCATGCCCTGCCCTCATAGTGCATGCAAATCATTTTGACACTGACCTGAACCCACAGGGATCATAGTGGTCACATAACATCAAGTGGTAAATAAAAAACAAACTTTGGATTATTTAACAACAGTAACAGCCCCACTTATGGAGTGCCTACTATGTGCCAGCCCTTGAATGTACACTATCTCCTAGCCTCACAGCAACCCTAGGAAGGAGGCATTATGAATCCTGCTTTACAGAAGAGGAAATGGAAGCAGCTCAGAAAGGTTAAGCAACTTATCCAAGACAACACAGCTCTAAGCACCTGAACTATGATTTTTACTCCAGTCTGACTGCTTGGGGAGACTGCTCTTACCCTTCAGTTCACTAGAGTGACTCTGTAAAGCAGCAGGAGGAAGACGCCTCTTGGAAAGGGGGGTCATTAAAAACATCCAGGTTAGGCTGGGCGTGGTGGCTCATGCCTGTAATCCTAGCACATTGGGAGACCGAGGCAGACAGATCGCTTGAGGCCAGGAGTTTGAGACCAGTCTGGACAACATGGTGAAACCCCGTCTCTAACAAAAATAGAAAAGAATTAGCTGGGCGTGCTGGCATCAGCCTATAGTCCCAGCTACTCAAGAGGCTGAGGCAGAAGAATCGCTTGAACCCAGGAGGCAGAGGTTGCAGTGAGTCGAGATCGTGCGACTGCACTCCAGCCTGGGAAACAAAGCAAGACTATCTCCAAAAAAAAAAAAAAAAAAAAAATCCAGGTTAGAGGAGCTTTTTCCAAACAGACCATCCCATCTCCTGCCCCTAGAGAATCACTGGTGCGTTACCATTCCAGCAGGGTGGGTATGCATCAGAGCCCTCAGTTCTGTTGGCATAGAGAAAAGGAGCTGAGAACTGGCTCTTGCCATGCTGGAGTCTCAGCCCCTGCTCTCCCAGTGGTGGGGAAGTGAGAATTGGAAACTGGTAGCCTCTGAGAGCAGGGTGCATGGTGAGAGTTGGGAGGTCTGGCTCTCACCGCCCATACTAACCCTGCCAACTGCAGTGCAAAGTGTTCTCTGCTACATGAGGCAAAAGGAGATGATTTCTGCATGCAGGAGCTGACGGGGCTGCCACGAGCAGGCCAGGATGACTGGGACACAGCGTGCCCCCATGCCAACCCTGGGGCTCCCCATCCCTCCTGCTCTGCCATCAGGGCCAGGCTAGAGCTGGCACTTGTCGATGCCTGCTTATTGATTGACCAGGTTCTCTGCTGCATTAGCTGAAATGGGGCCACTCAGTGCTCTACACCAGCTATGAGAGGACCCTGATTGTTGTGAGTCAGAGTAGGAACCACTGTGCAGGAGTTAACACAATCCACAATGCAGACCACTGTCTGGGTTCCAGCAATGATGAGAAACGAGACCCTGGAGGCACGCAGAGGCCAGGATTCTCCTAAGCATTACTGGGGAGGGGCAGAGGCCTGGGGTAGGGATAGGAGGCCTTAATGTCCCAGAAGCCACTGTGCCACATTCTAAAGGAGCCTAGCCAGAGGACCCCCCAACTCTGCTGTCTCCTTCTGGAAGCTTCAGGGAGTCTGAAGCCTCATGTTCCTACTGCTGTGGTCCCAGTCTGAGAAAGCAATGGTTTCCTGAGAAGTAAGGTGGGAAGAGAGCAGCTGGAGTGGCTGAAGGCATCTGGGAATGTCTGGATTGGTGGGTGTTTAAGAGACCCTTCCATGAGGCTGTGTGAGGCAAGAGAGAGCCCCTCCGCCTGACCACATCAGGGGAGGAGAGCTGGAGAGTGGTGAGAGAGAAGACACCAGTGGCCCTGCCATCACAGTGCTTCCATTCGGATACCTAATAGGATCTGAATCATCCTCCAATTTCTTCTTTCTCCCCACCCTTCCCCATCCCCAGAAACAGCACCACCATCCACCAGTGCCTTAAGCCATAAGTGTGCATCGTCACATTGGATTCCTTCTCCCACATCGCAACTCAACCCATTTCCAGTTGGTTCCAACTCTAACATGCCTGAAATGTTTCCAGTTCTGTCCATCTCCACGGCCTCCTCCACTCCCTGCCTGCCTCAAGCCCCACCTGCTGCCCCCCAGTCCTAACTGGGCTCCCTACATCCTCTCTAACCCCACTCCAACCCATCCTCCACAGAGCAGGCAGAGTGACTCTCTTGTGTTAGTGTGATGAATTACACTGATTGATTTTTTTTCAAATGTTAAACCACCCTTGCCTAGATGGAATAAACCTTTTCGGGTGGTGATATATTATCCTTTTTATATCACTGGATTTGATTTGCTAATATTTTCTCAAGGACTTTTGACCTTTTTAAAATGTAATTTGAATTATGTCATTCCCTGCTTAAACCACTCGGAAGCTTCATAGCGCACTTAGAAAAAAATCCAAACTCTTGAGCAGGAACCACAAGGCCTCCAAGGCCTTACTGAAGCCCTTGTGGGTCTCTCTGGACATCGATGTGGGGTTTTGGAGAAACCAACAAGGGCCTGCCCCAGAGAACACCAGCACGGCTCCCTCTAAGTTCACAAATGGCAGTCGAAGCCACCTGCTTGCTGGTGTGTCCCTGGGCTCTCGCTCCCTGCTAGTCTCTAAGTGCCATGAGGGCAGAGACCCGGGTCCCCTTCTTGCCCATGGTAAGGTCCTTAATGTCATCATGAATCTGGCATTCTGAGTTAATGAAGGAATGAACTCTCTGCCTCCTCCACGCCTGGGCCCACGCAGCCGAACGTGGCTGGTGAGAAACACACAACCACGCTGCTGAGTTGCACTTCAAATTCATCATTGTGAACTTAAGGGGGGCCCTTCATGCTGCCCTCAATTATACTAGACTTCCTGAGCCTAGTCACTCTCCCACTTCTTAGAGAATTATTTCACACTTGCTGCTCTCTCCAACACCTCCTACTGCATCCTCACTCTTAGCTGGTGACCTTGCTTCCCAATTCACTACGAAAATGGAAAGAATCGGGAGAGAGCTTCACCTACCAGCATCTGCACCCACGGATGCCGCATGTTGCCACAGAAGAGCCTCCAGGATCCCGTCTAAAGCCAGTCTCTCCATGTATGCTCCACTAGCCTAAACCAGGATATCACTTTAGAAATTCTCTCCTTTGTTTCATCACTAGTGTTTTACTCTCTGCTGGATCATTTCTGTCAGCACACAAACTCACTAGCCTCCCTTTTATCTTAAAAAACAACACAGGGGGCCAGGCACAGTGGCTCACGCCTGTAATCCCAGTTGTTTGGGAGGCCAAGGCGGGCGGATCACTTGAGGTCAGGAGTTTGAGACGAGCCTGGCCAACTTGGTGAAACCCTGTCTTTACTAAAAATATAAATATTAGCCAGGCATGGCGGCATGCACCTATGATCCCAGCTACTTGGGAGGCTGAGGCAGGAGACTCACTTGAACCCGGGAGGCGGAGGCTGCAGTGAGCTGAGATCATGCCACTATAGTCCAGCCTGGGTAACAGAGTGACACTCTGTCTCAATAAATAAATAAATAAATAAATAAAATCCCAGCGTAAGATAGCTCGCTTCCACTTCCCCTGACAGCTACTGCCCCATTCCTTTGCTCTCTTTGCAACAAAATTCCTCAAGAGTACTCGATACCAGTCCTCTTTTCTCTTGAGCCTTCTCCACTCAGGCTTTGCCCCCATCATTCCTTTGACATTGCCCTTGTCAAGGTCACCAATGCCCTTGCAAAATCCAGTGGTAATTCTCAGTCCTTATCTCACTTCACCCATTCGTCAACCCTCCTTGGTGGAATGTCTACACTTGGCTTCCAGGGTACCACACTGGCTCTGAGTTTTCTTCCTGTGTCTGGAGTTCTCCTTCAGTCTCCTTTGCTGGTGCCTCCTCTTTTCCCACCTTCTCAATGCTTGGTTATTGGTCTTCCTCTCTTCTGTATCTGCACTGTCTCTCTTGGGGATCTCATCCAGCCTCATGGATTTAAACCCATCTACATACCATGGCTCTCACACTTACAACCACCTGCCCAGGCCTCTCATTCTTGTATATCCAACCACCTGCTCAACATTCCACTCAGATATCTGTTAGACACGCCAAAGTCAGCATGTCTAAATCTGAACTCATTTTCTTACTTCCACCACCTGCAGCCTTTCCCACCTTAGATGATGCCAACTCCATCCTCCCAGTTGCTTAGAAGTAGAAGTCTGGTCATATTGACTCTTCTTTCTCACATCCAATCTATAGGAAAATTCCCACATCCAAGTCATAAGCAAATTCTTTGGCTCTTTTTTCCAAAATACATCATGAATTTAAACAAATCATGGTACATTCATACAATGTATGAATTCTAACAGCAATGAGGGGGAAAATCCTACTCAGTAACAGGGATGAATCTTGGCAAGAATTTTGAGCTTCAGAAGCCAGACATAAAAGGGTATAAACTGCTTGACTCCACTTATAAAAGCTCAAGAACAACCAAAATCAATCTATAAGGATAAAGGTCAAAATAGAGGTTGCCTTTTGGAGGGTAGTGACTGGGAGGGAGCCTTGTACAATGCTGGAAGTGTCCGAAATATTGATCGGGGTAGTGGTATATAGGTATATACATATGCAAAATTTTATAGAGCTGAACACTTGAGATTTATCCACTTTACTGGATAAAATTTTTACTTCGATACAAAGTGGATTAAAAGTTAAAATTTTTAAATGCACATCCAGAATTAACCACTTCTCACCACCTCCTCTGCTATCGTTCAGCTTCGAGCCACCTCCGTCTTCCCTCACCTGAATCACTGCAATAGCGCCTAACTACTCCCCTGTTTGCACCCTTGTCCCTAAAGCACATTCTCAACATGGCAACAAGAGTGATCCTTTAAAGCTTAAGTCAGATCATGTCACATCTCTGCTCTCAATCCTGCAATGGATCCCCATTCCCCTCAGAGTAAAAGCCATTGTCCTTCCAGCGGCCTCCATGCTGTACCTGGGCCAGTGGCCCATAATCTCTGACCACTCTCCCCCTTTATCTCTCCATCTCAGCCCCACAGGCCCCTTTGCTAGTCCCTAAACCCTCCAGGTACATTCCTGTGCTATAGCCTCTGTTCTAGTTCTTTCCCCTGCATGGCACGCCCTCCCTACACATGCATGGCATGTTCCCTCGCCTCCAGGCTTTTGGTCAAATGGTCCTTTTCAGTGAAGCCTCTTGGACCACCCTGTTTAAAGTTGCAACCCTTTCTCCCAGCCCCATTTTGGGCTGGGGCATTTCCAATCCCATTTACCCTGCCCCCTTTTTCTTTTTTCAATAGCACATTCTACCTTCTAACACTCTACATGATTTAGGTATTGCATTTATTATTTAGCATCTGATTTCCAATTCATTAGAATTCATTCTCCATGAGGATCTCTGTTTTATTGATGAAAGTATCTCAACAGACCCTGGCTCATATGAGGCACTCAGTAAGTATTTGTTGAATACATGAACAAATGAATGAGTTAAGGAATGAGTAGGTCTATCTGTACCAGGGCCCTGTGTAGGGACAAGTCAGCTGCCCTCCTCTCTCAAAGGGGAAGCAAGAGGCAAGAAGGTAATTTCAAAGAGCCTTTCCTACACAACCCGGGCTGCATGGAGTGAGTGTGGAGTGGGATCCAGCTGCCCAGCCCAGCTCTGCAAGGCATCAGTGGCCAGTCTCCTGCCATCCCACTCCCACCACAGGTCGGGTGAGAGTTTCTCCTTGGCCACCTTGTTCCATGGGAATCCATCATCTCAGCAGAGACTCTGAGCTGTCAGACAGAGGTAGAGACCAGATCAGCCTGCCCATCTTTGTATCCCTAGGCCTGGCAAAGTGCCTGACATATAGCAGGTACTCATAGCACACTTATAAAATAGATAAATGGATGTTGCCAGCCCCTCAGCCCCACACCTCTCTGCAGTTCTGCTGGGGAATAAACTTCCAGGATAAGGAGCAAGGCAGGACAAGGTACCCCCATGTCCTCTCCCTTGGGGTCAGGGAAGCCCCTTGCCAGCTGCCCCCATCTCCCTGCCCACCTTCAAGCCAGTATTTCTAAGAGGATGTGTATGCCAAGACCCACCCACCTGCCTCTCCTTCTTCTCCTTATCCCCACGGCCACCTGCCAGGCTTTTCTTTGGACGGTAGCAGGTGATAGTTCCCTCTGGGCTTGAATTAAGAAGGCTGAGGTTAAAGGAGTGATTCACGCTGCCCAAGGAGCCGCGTCTCTCCACTTCCTTCCTCTCTGCTCCATATGTCTGTCCCCACTTGCCGAATGAGGCCAACCAAGATGTGCCTCACCCCAAGTCCTCTCCCAGGGACACTGATTCCTTACCACCAGGATGCCGAGGATTTCAGGAAAGAGACCAGGCGATAAGGACTAGACTTGGGACCCACACAGTCCTGCCCAACCCAGCCCAGAAGGGGAAGTGGGCTAAAGAATGCCAAATGCCCCCTAGAGATTTGCAGTGTGGGTAAAATTGGTGAGGGAGAAAGGAGAGTTGGAGTAAAGGGAGTTGGGAAATATTTAACCTCACAAGGCATTCCTTCCAGATAGCACCTATGCTATTTACTGGGTGACACAGCCCAGGTTCTGACTTGGCTCTGACCCTATGAACAATGTGAATCATTAAAGTGTTTTTTTGTTTGATTTTATGATTTCAATTTTTTTTTTTTTTTTTTTTTTTGAGCAGAGCGTTACTCTGTTGCCCAGGATGGAGTGCAGTGACATGATCTTAGGTCACTGCAACCTCTGCCTCTTGGATTCAAGCATTTCTCCTGCCTCAGCCTCTCAAGTAGCTGGGATTACAGGCATGCACCACCACGAAAATACAAAATAATTTTTGTATTTTCAGTCGAGACAGGTTTCACCATGTTGGCCAAGATGGTCTTGAAATCCTGACCTCGAATGATCTGCCTGCCTCAGACTCCCAAAGTGCTGGGATTACAGGCGTGAGCCACCACACCCAGCCTCAACTTGTATTTTAATAGATTAAGGGGTACATGTTCAGGTTTATTACACAGTAAAGCGTTTTTCATAACAATAAATAATCAGAAACAATTGAATTAGCCAGTGATATAAGAATGCATAAATAAAATATGATATTCAAATATTCATTTATTCAAAAAAGGTTTCCGGCATGCCTGCTCTGTGCCAGGCATGGGGAAATGGGGGTATGTAAGCAGATGTCGTCCTGGCCTTTGGGAACTTACCAAGCCCAGAAAGAGTGACATTAAATAGAAAGCAACCCAGGTGATGAGTGGTGGACTTGGAAGGAGAAGGAGATTCAACCCAAGTGCCTAACAGAGGAAACTAACCTGGTCCAGGTGGGGTGGGGCTCAGGGAAGGCCCCCCTAAGGAGAACCCATTTTAGCTGAGACCCAAAGGATGAGTAATAATACAATCCAATATTATACCGCCATAAAAATCCTTACAAAATCATTTTAGTTGACACAGGGAAATGCTTGTAATGTTAAGTGAATAAAATAGGATATAAAACTATGTATATATAGATGTTCTCAATATGTAAAAATAATATATCTATATATACGTGTGTGTGGAAAAATTTTCGGGAACACCAAAATGTTAACGGTAGTTCTCTGTAGGTGGTAGAATTACTGGTGATTTTACCGTCTTTATTCTTTCTTCCATTTTTCACAATCAACAGGGATTACTTTCATGCTCAGAAATAAACAGCAAACGTCAGGGTGTGGTCCCTACAGCTCTGCCTCTGGGTAAAAGGCATCCCGGCCATTCTCCGGCTTCCACGCAGGGCTGACACCTCGGCAGGTTGCTCCTCAAGCACTCAGAAACTTCCGGGAAGCCACGCGACGCCAGCTGGGGGAAGCTTTCACACTTGAAAGGAGTCCAGATGCCTCTTCAATTAAAGGCCATGTTCTCCCTTGGCCCAGCAAGCTGCTTGGCCTAACCCACCTGAAGGCTATCCCTAATTCAGAGAAATTATTTTTCAATCACAAAGCAACTTCCCTCCGTCTCATTCCCCTCTAAGCCTGCCACTGATCTGCTGACTTCACCCACTGAGGCTGCATATTTTCCTTTTCTGTTCCTTGAGGGGCGGGTGACTGCAAAGAGCTCTTCTGCTCAAGCTTTTTACATCAGAGGCGGGGGAGCAAGTATTCAGATGAGAGGAGGAAAGAATTCCCAGCCAAGTAATCTTGCGTAAGCTCCTCCTCTCTCCAACCTCGGTTTCCTCCTCAGTCCACAAGTGTGAGAGTTTGGGCTTCAGGGCTTCCTCCAACTCCTCTTCCCTCTCAGACACTTCAGGCCTATGACTAATCCATCCTCAGACACAGGATCTGAAGACAGCCTACCTCTCTGAAAGCGGATGGCAAGACCTGAGAACAAGTGTTCTAGGACCCACAAGCCACAGACAGTCACCTGCGGGGGTATGACGGCACACAAGGCATTTCAGGGTTGTCAAGAAAAGCCCAGGCTAGCCAGGGTGGGGAGGGCTAAATTGATGCCTAAAAGTGAACATGCCTAATTTACCAGATTTCTTTCCTGGCTCCGGCTCAGCATGCCAGGCTCCTCCACCACTCCTTGCTGTGCTTCCCCGGGTCAGCAGCCCAGTGGGGCAGGCTTCCAGCTGTGGACAGAGGCAGGACTGCCAAGGGCTCAACTGCCCACTGGAGTGAAGGTGGAGGGAGGGGAAGATGCTGGGTGGGGGCTGAGCAGAGTGCAGAGGTCATTGGCAAAGATCAGACGAGAAAAATCACCCTACTGACAGCTTCCTAGAAACTCCTCTAAAAATCCTACAGCTTCTTGGGCTGACGCAAGATACACATGGGCTTACTGGTTGAAGGCATCTGTTAGGCCTAGAGTCAAATCCTGCTTCTGCCCCTGACAAGCTGTTTGGCAAATTACTGAAACTCCCTAAGCCTCAGCCCTCAATTTAGCTAAAGAATTGTCTATAGAGAGGCCAGGTGTGGTGGCTCATGCCTGTAATCCCAGCACTTTGGGAGGCCAAGGCGAGTGGGTCACCTGAGGTCAAAAATTTGAGACCAGCCTGGCCAACATGGTGAAACCCCATCTCTACTAAAAATACAAAAAATGACCTGGGCATGGTGGCATGCACCTGTAATTCTAGCTACTCAGGAGGCTGAGGCAGGAGAATCACTTGAACCTCGGAGGTGGAGGTTGCAGTGAGCTGAGATCGTGCCACTGCACTCCAGCCTGGGTGACAGCGAGACTGTCTTTAAAAAAAAAAAAAAAAAAAAGAATTGTCTATAGGATGAGGGTAACAATAAGCTCTGCTAGTGAGACTATGAACATTGAATGAGATGAAGTATATTAAAAACAGCATTGTTCTTAGCATACACTCCCTAGGAGCTAAAACACACAACACAACAAAACCCTCCCAGGATCCCAACACAGCACTGGCAGGAGTCAGGATAAGGAAGAACCACAGAATTAGAGCTGAAAGGAACTTCAGAGACCTAAAATCCAACCCCTTCATTTATTTCTTTTTATTTATTTATTTATTTATATTGAGACAGAGTCTTGCTCTGTTGCCCAGGCTGGAGCATAGTGGCGTGATCTCAGCCCACTGCAATATACACCTTCCAAGTCCAACCGACTCTCCTGCCTCAGCCTCCCAAGTAGCTGGGATTACAGGCATGTGCCACCATGCCCAGCTATTTGGTTTTGGTATTTTTTAGTAGTGATGGAGTTTTACCATGTTGTCCAGGCTGATCTCGAACTCCTGGTCTCAAGGGATCCACCCAGCTCAGCCTCCCAAAGTGCGGGGATTACAAGCATGAGCCACCATGCCCCGCCTCCAACCCCTTCATTTAACAGATGGTGAAGGGGAAAGGCTCAGAGAGGCTGAATAACTTATCAAAGGTTGCATAGCTAATTAGTAACAGAGCAAGGTTCAAACTCAGGTCTGCCTGACTCGCAAAAACCCACCACCCCTCACTCCACTCCAACCCAGCTGGCCATGGACAGCCCGCTTGCTGGGGTCTCCTTCCCACAGAGAGGTTTGGTCAGGGAGCTCCCTGTTAGCACCCTTCCCTACAACTAGCCCCCGGAAGTAGGCACCAAATTGCCAGAGTGCCACCAAGAAAACTCTGGGTGAGGAGGTAGGGGACAAATGATAGAGATTCCCTAGAACTAGGAGCTGAGGGGAATAGGGTTTCAATTACCAAGCATGTGGAGGTGCTATGCAAATAGCATGCAAACCATATGCAAATGACCACAGGTTACTAATGAATCAACAATTTGAGCTTTAAAAAAAAAAAAGTTTGTAACTGGATCATATTCTATGGTGTGAATCTCTTTTCTCTCTTGGTTTTCTGCCAAGTAGAAAGAAAGAAAATTCGTGGTTCACTGACCAAACCATGCCCCACTTGGTGAGAGCCAGCGGACACCTGTATCTGGGTGCCCCAGACACACCTCGCCAATGCTCAGTCAGTACGACTCTCTGTGCCCAGGGCCACATCTACCTTTGACTGGCATGGCAGGCCAGCAAGCCTGGTGCCCAGGGACCTCTGGCCAAGGAGGGTTTCAAAGACCCAGCAGCCTGCTGACTCCAGCCACGTAGAGAGGAACAGAGCATGTTGTTCCTCCTGAAGGGGACCTGGGCAGTGGCACACAGGAGCCCAGAATGGCCCAAAACCTCAGCCAGGATCCCTGCTTGAGAAGCGAGGCCCCAGCAGCCTTTCCCTAACTCAGGAGAAAGGCTCCTCTCCAGTGTGCCAGGACACTCCTGGGCATTGCTGCTGTGTGGCTGTCAAGGAGCCACGCTGAGCTGGTGGGGGCATCTGTGATCATGGCCCTGAATCAGAAGTGGGGACAGGTCTAGCCCACAGCAAGAAAGTGAGAGGTTAGCCTTCTGGAAGATCTGCTTGAGGCTCAACTGTGTGTGCTCTGGAAACCTGGCCAATTCAATCAATGTTTATGGAGGGTCTGTGATGTGCCAGACACTGAGCTGGGCATTCTGAAGAATTTGCAGAAACAAATAAGATGTGGTTGCTGCCCTGAGGCACCAACACTCCACCAGAGGAGTAGAAACATGTATAGATATAACTTAACAGTACTTAGACACCTCCTTGGAGATGTGTTGTGTATGTGTTTGTGTGTGTGTTTCTTCGTGTACATGTGTTGACACCGAATGACACCTAAGAGCGTGAGTGGCGGGAGTAGGGCTTGCCTCTCCAGCCACACTTGAGCCGTATGTTAATAGTGACAATAAAACTACAAATAAGACCTCCCTATGGCTTGCATATATTAGGCATAATATTAATACAAGTGCTTTGCATATATGAGTTCATTAAATTATTCCAATAACCCTAGGGAGCAGGCACTATTATTAATGTTCCCTTTTATACATAAGGACATTAAAGCTTAAAGCGGTTAAATAAGCGACTTTTGCACAGCTAGAAATTCCCAGCAAGGATTTGAACTCAGGCCCACGGCAGCCTCTGTGCAGGCCCCTGCCTCCACCCTCAGAAGACAGCTCCCCAGGACGCCAGCCCCAAAGCCACAGCAGCTGCCTCCTGAAGGAATAAGCCTGCTGTCCCCACCAGCACAGTCATCCCCGCCCCACGGGGCAAGTAGGGCACATTCTGTCACTGCAAGACAGGACCTTTGGCACACCTCAGCACTCAGCAGACAGAATTTCTCCAGCAGCCTTCCTACAGCTGAACATCTGCATGAGTTTCCAAATGTGGCAACACTTTGTTATAATGGCCAGGCTCAGAGGCCCTGCTCTTCTAATACACTGAGACCAGCTTTCTATGTGCAGCCCAGCAGCAACCTGTGACTAATGGCAGCATGTGGGCCCCTCAGTGGATGAGCCTATGGGGCTTCTGGCTGCGTTCCCTTCTTCACCCCACCTTCCCTGGAAAACCTGGAGGGCGGAGGGAGGTAGACAGGGCAGAGAGACTGGCATCAAGCTGCTGGGCATGGGGGAATCAGGAAGGAAGGCAGATAATTAGATCACACTTCTCTCCGAGTGAGCTTCAAGGAGACCCTCTGAGTCTTAGTTTCCCCTTTAAAAGCTCCTGTTCCACCTCCCTTACAGCAGCATGATGATAACAGGAAAAAATAATGCATATAAGAAAGGCTTTGAAAAGTTACGTGTGCACAAATGTAACACAAAGGAAGAAACATGGGTCCCTAGGCCTACCCGGGCAAGGGGCCAAGTGAGGTCAGAGGCCCTACATCCCAGAGAAGTTATGCCAAGGGTGGCAGGTGCTGGAGATGGTCAGAGCTCCCTAGGAGAAAAGGAATCTATTGGGGGCAAGAATTCAAAGAAGGGACAAGCACGCCTCACAAGAGCGTCCCAGCAGGGCCAGTCCCTGGCAGTATGCCCAGGCACTCGCTGGCACTTGGTGGCCCAAGGCACTGCCTGGTGATGAGATTGTGGCCTGGCAGCTCCAGGCAGGGAGCCCCAACATGGACTGGACACTCACACTGAGGACAGCACCATCAGGCCACCCATCCCAGTGCTGCCTGGAAGCAGCACAAGCACTTCTACTGTGACCAGCAAAGACATGGTTTTGCAACACAACAGCAATAAGAAGAGTAGGCACCAGCATTTTTCCTTCCTCCTGTCTATAACAGAGATCCCATAAGTGGGAGTGAGGCAAAGGTAATCAGACCATTGGGTTCGGCTGGAAAGCCCTGGAAGGAACAGCTGGCTAGCACAGAGATACCTGGTGAACAAGAGAGCCAAAGCGTGCCTTCAGGAAGCCTGCTGGGGTCTGGCTGGAGAAGCAGCGCTCCTGCCCCTGTTGTGCCACCCTCATTATGTTGCCACCGCACCCTAAATCTCTTCTCTGCCTCTTTCTCTTCCTTTTCCCGGGACTGGCAGAGCTCAGCTCATTCCTACCCAGCACTCACTGTGACACCACCTTAGTGGCTCCTCCAAATCTTTCACCTCCACCCCAGGCCTGACAGGCAGCCTCAGGTTCCCTGGCTGCAAGAGCTTCAGCTCTGAGGTCATGGGCACTGGTAAGTTCACAGTCCAGTCCTCCAGCCACCCAACCCCCTCCTGTTTCTCTGGCACTGCAGAGCGGAGCACAGGAAGGCAGAGTGAGGACTTGAGCACAATGGCCCAAAGAACATCTGGCTTACTTGGGGTCTTATGTTCTACCTTTTATCCTTTCTAGACGGCCCTCAAGCCAGCCATCATGCGGTGCTGTGAGTACCTTCAGCGACTGTGGACTCACCGGAGAGGGATCTTGACCCGGAGGTAGCGGTCTACGGCAATTGCCAGCAGGGCTAGGATGGAGCTCTGGGTGAGGATGAGGACCGGACAGGCAACCATGAGGCAGGTGTGGAAGTAGGTCTGTGGCCCAATGTTGATGAGGATGGCGAGGGGGATGACCAGGGCACCCACGGCTACATCAGCCACTGCCAGCGACACGATGAAGCAGAAGGTGGCATCCCGCAGCGCCTGGTTCACCTTCACCGCCCAGATCACCAGCACGTTCCCAGGCACAGAGACCAGGGCGATGAGCACCTCGATGCCGATGTAGGCGGCCTGGAAGGCTGAGATGGAGGGCGGCATGGCGGGCACAGGCTGGGCACATCAGCAGACGGGCACCAAGGGGCACGAGGCAAGCACCTGTGTGGTCAGGGAAGCCTGGGATGGGGAAGCCTGTCTGGGAGGGGCAGGGAGCTCAGGCTGCCCTGGAACTCCAGGTACCCCATGGAAATATGTCCCACTTGGCACATGCAGCTCCTACCCAGACTAGAGGGGCACCTGGCTCCTTCACTGCCTAATCTTTGTCCCTTCCCTTTATCATTCCCAGAGGTTCCATTTAGCAACTTAAAATAGCAGCGCTCACTCCTCCACTGGCTTTTTTATCAGGTGTGAGGCAGCTCCCAGCTCGCGCGCGCGCGCGCGCACGCAAACACACACACACACACACACACACACACACACACACACACACACACACAGAGAGGGGTCTCCCACGACTGGCTCTGCCCACCCTCGTGCACAGAACAGGATACAGGGAGCTCACCATCCTGCCTGCTGGCCGGCAGGGGTCCCAGAGGCAGTGCCCAAAGTTCCAGGCAACAGAGCTCCGGGCCGCGCGCGGTAGGGCTGGGCTGGGCTGTGGACACCGCGCGGCAGCTCATAGTCCTCCGGCTCCCGCCGCAGAGCTCCCAGCCCGGCCTTTCAAGCAATCACATGGTGCGGCAGAGACTCAGCCCCGGACACTTTTAAAGAGGTAGCGCCCCTGTTTCGCACCTGGGACTGGGGTGGCAGACGTGGGTCTGGGGACGGAGCCCAGGACAAGGCTGGGGCGTTTCTCCGTATGCCCCAGCGTGCCCGCACCTGCCCTGCGCCACCCACTTGAGACCCGTCTGGTGCCTGGATCTTAGCAGTCCCCGGGTCCCGCTCTGTCGGGGACCCTTGCCCATGGCCTGCCCCAAGGGGGCATTCCGGTCTCTTCTTTCAACCCTCTCCTGCACCCCCATTGGGGAGCCCCAGGGGCTAAACGAGACTCAGACTTACCCAAGGTCACCAAAGCTGGCAGAGTTCCCGGCTACCTGAGCTGTTCTGTTCAAGTGCCCCCACACCTTGACGCCTTCAGCAGCCGCTCGCTCCAGGGATTCCTGGGGAAGCCAAGGCCGGCCTGTAAGGTCCAGAGGGATGGTAGCTGGCTGGGACTCGACTCGGGCACCGGCGGCTCTGTCGCCCCCGGCGCGGGAGCTGAGTGACAATCGGGCTCCGCACACCGGGAGGGGGCGGGGGCGGCGGCGGCACCCGCAGGCCCCTCCCTCCTCATCCTCCGTCTCCTCCCCCACCCCCTCCTCTTAACAAAGGAAGTGATACTGGGTGAGAAAAGCTGGAAAAAATGTGAGCTTTTCGAAGGGCCTGGTGTGCGCGCCCAGCCTCAGGACTGGACAGAGGCGCAGCCTTCCTGTGTCCACTCTCTCCCTTCTCAGTGCAGGACTCCTGGGAGCCCTGGTCTGGCCTCCAGCGACCCCTCACCCCTCACGGCACAGCATCCCTTCGGCAGGACTTCAGAATACCCCCTCTGGGATCTCCCAAAGCAGTCAGTTTGTAGTCCTGGTACCCTCCCCCAATCCTAAAACCCTGCTCTCTCTATGAAACCAGTCCCTGCATCTTCTCATCCCACACTGTTTTGCAGGCTGTACCCTAAGTCATTATATTCCTTTCTCATCCATCTTTCAGAACTGCCTTTTAGTCTATTAGCAATTTCCATTTTGCAGATGAGGATGCTGAGGCTCAGGGAAGGGACCTGGCTTCCCAGGATCGCCTGTCGGTGTCACCGGCTCTGCGCTCCTTTTCCTTCCTCCTTCTCCCTCTTCGTAGCACAGCGCTAAGCCATAAGGCATCCAGTTCAATCCCCTCATGTTATAGATAAAGAAGCAGGCTCAGGGAAGGAAGGGAATTCCGGAGGTCACAGGGAAAATCTTTTTTTTTTTTTTTTTTTTTTTGAGACGGAGTCTCGCTCTGTCGCCCAGGCTGGAGTGCAGTGGCCGGATCTCAGCTCACTGCAAGCTCCGCCTCCCGGGTTCACGCCATTCTCCTGCCTCAGCCTCCCGAGTAGCTGGGACTGCAGGCGCCCGCCACCGCGCCCGGCTAGTTTTTTGTATTTTTTTTTTTTAGTAGAGACGGGGTTTCACCGTGTTCGCCAGGATGGTCTCGATCTCCTGACCTCGTGATCCGCCCGTCTCGGCCTCCCAAAGTGCTGGGATTACAGGCTTGAGCCACCGCGCCCGGCCGGAAAATCTTAACAGGAGCAAAATAAGAATCCCAGGCTCCTGACTCTCTCCACTGTGTCCAGACCCCTCCCCTGGCCACCTTCTGCCAGTTTCAGTTTAGGCAGTCCACTGGTATTAACTAATGACCCGACCCTGGAAATGAATGGATGCCTCACAGAGATCCCAACCTGAGAAATCCTTGTTTGTGGGTATTGGGCCAGGGTCCTAGGAGGGCAAAGAGAGTCAGGCTGGGGACCCCAATGTTAGCTAGCCACAACCCAACCGGGCCTCTAGGGGCACTGCTCCGTCACTGGATCTCAGAATGCAAGGGAAAGGGTTCTGCCCAGACGAGGGTGGGCACGTTGCTTCCGTTGGGGGCTGCACTGAATCACAGTGAGGAATGATGTGGGACCCAGAACCTGGGTAGCTGGGAGGCAGGGAGGAAGGGCAGTTGAGTCTTCTGAGGAGGAGGGGGAAGCCCTCTGTGGGGAAAGATAACTTCCATTTCTGCCTTTAGGGGGAGCAAGGAATCAGTGCCTCAGACGACAAAATTACATTCCTTCCCTAGCAGCTAGCTGGAGAAATTAGGAAGTGTAAACTCTCCTTCCTCCCCGTCCCCCTGCACTTCCCCTGCTGACTTTGTCAAAATGCCCAAGGGCACCTGACATCCTGCCTACTCCCCCTGCCACCCAGACATGCAGGCCTTTGCGACCATCCCTTGCCCCTCCACCCTTTCCTTGGCTTAAGCCACTTTTGGCTCAAGGCTTTCTCTCTCAGTTTACACTCAGTTTGCCAATGGTCACACATCTAGATGTCAGAAGAGACTGCGAAGACCCAGATGGGCCCAGCTTGGGGACGGGGATGGGTGAGTGAGGTCACCCTCTCTAACTATTGGCAGCATCTTCAGCTCTGGAGGGCACCTGAGCACCCACCACCACCTCCCACACACATACACTCCCACCTCCTATACGTCTTACCACACAGGTTGCTGACATGTAGTGGATGCATTTGCATAATACCTGTAGGTAATTTGTTTGTTTCACAGTTCTGGGCAAAATAAGTCAAAATCTTCTTCCCTTCTCTTCTCTATCCTTCCACTCCTGCCTGTTCTCAGGCCTCAGGGATTAGACCAGCCTATCTGAAAACAGAACTGGCCAAGGCAGGGTCTATTCCAGAGAGCGGCCCTGGGGGAAGCACAAGGTCTCCTCAGTCCTCTGGCTTGACACAGAGGTGGGAGAGTCGGTGCTAAGATCTCCTGGGCGGCAGGGTCACTTGGTGTGGTGAAAAGAGCACTTGACCAAGAGTCAGAAGAGCTGGAAGCTGGCTTCTAGGCTCTACTCTGCCACTCACTGGCTGTGTGACCTCAAGCAGGCCACTTTTCCTCTCCTGGCCTCAGTTTGCCCATCCTACATCAACAGCTGGTAAGTCCATTCCAAGGTGGGAGAGATGGGCTGAGATGGAGACCACAGAACTGGGTCCTTCCCCCTGGAAACCTTCTAACTACCAGCTCCCCCATGAGGGGCAGATAACAGGGGTGAGAGAAGGGGAAGTTTGTGATGGAGGCAAGTAGAGAAAGAGGCAAGGTCACAGGTCTATAGCGAGGAAAGGACAATGAGGGAGGCTGTAGGCAGAACAGGTGGAACCAAGGTGTCCGGAATGTATCCTGAGCCAAAACTCTGGGTTTCACAGTGTGTCCAGGACCCTTAGACAAGATGACCGTCCCCACACCAGGGTCCCATCACACACTGCAGCCATGCGACCCTCCCAGCTTCACCTGCCTTCAACAGCTGAGCCTCGGTTTCCCCATCTGTAACAGCAGTGTAGGAATACCCCTCTGTGTAGGATGGTTATGAGAACATAATGAGCTGGGTTTTGGAAAGTGTCTAGCACTGATATTTTATCAAAAAGGCAAGCAGGCAGCACCAGGCCAGTGAAGCACAGGGGTGGAAAGGGAAAAAGAGAGCAAAATTATGAAATCTGCACTGTGCAGCCAGGGATGCTAATGTTGGTACCAAATCCCACAGGTACCAAGATTAGGTGCCCTCCAAGATGCCCAATGCAAAGCTACTATTTCCCATGTGGCTCAGGGGGTGAGATAATGCCACAGTAAACGTAAAGATCCCCTAGGGTCCTTTTACCTCTTGATCCTACTTCTTTTCTTCCTGAGCCCCTGTCCTGGGTCTCTCCACTGGCTCCTTGTACCTGCAGCATCCCCACTGAGGGCAGAGGCGGGTGGGGAAGAGGCAGGGCTGAAGGGGAAGCACTCCTGGGTGAGGGGAACCTTGCTGAGCAGCCCTGCTCTTTTCTCCCTGGAACTCTCCAAATTGGACTAGATTTCCCAGGTCGGAAAGGGCTGCCCAAGGAGGCTGAAGTATTCCAGCACACCCCTCAGGAGCCCAGGAAGGAAGGCAAGGAGTAGTGGCTGTCAAGGCTTGGCTCAGCCCTGTGGGGAGAGCTTGGGGATTGGAGGAGGTTTTATAATTTTTCTCTGTCCTTTCCAGCAGGCAGAAGGATATTTTGGTCTGTCTTGTTTTTTTCAGCATTGCTCTGGCCAGTGGGTGCACAAGGAGAAGAACTATTGGATAAGAGCAGGCAGTTGGGATAAAAAGATTTCTGGGTGTCAGGAAAGCCCTCAGCTCTTCCCCTGAGGGGCGCATAACCATGCCTGTCTGCCCCGGCAGCGACTTCCTGGAAGTTCCCTTCCTCTGCTTTTCCACCACCCTCCTTCTGCTCTCATTTGTACTCTGGAGCTCTCTGCCTCCTTCTCCCTCCCTCCTTCCAGCTCACTTCTCCCCAGTCAGGGCTTCTCTGGGCCAGATACTGGGCGTACGGGAAGAATACAGGCAGCGTGTTTTCCTGTGTGTGTGTGAGGCGGCAGGGAGGCACGGGGCAGGTCAAGGCCATCTAGTTCCTGTTCCTCCAGACAGCATGGAACTGTTCCTACCTCCTAAAGCAAGGTTGTCGTTCACATTTCTTTCCTAATCTCATCATCATTCATTCATTTATTCTGTTGGGTAAACATTTCCTGAGCCCCTTTTGTGTATCAGACAGTGAGCTGAGCATTGAGGGGTAGAGGCATAAGACAGCCACAGTCTCTCCTGCAGGCTCCAGAAAGAGTTCACACTCAGGTAGGGAAGGCATGAAGGGCCTCAACACATAGTCCCTCCAGTGAGGATCAGGACGTGTTTCCTGGGTCTTGATACACTGAGGACCTCTTAGGGCTCCACAGAGGAGCTTCAGGACCTCCGAGGCTAGGAAACAGGGTCAGGTCTTGGGGGCTCAGGGAGCCACCCCGTTTTAGACGAAGCAGCTCTGATTCTTTCATATATGGGTTCCTGGTATAAGACTTTCTTCGAACATAAGATTTTATTAGCTTTGTGGCTCTTAAAAACAAAAAGTGAAAATCTGAGCTTCAATCCAACCCCTCCAGATAAAGAAACTGAGACCCAGAGAAGGAATGAACTTAGTCATACCCATCCAGCAGTGAGGGGCAGGGCTTGGTGCCCAGGAAGGTCCCGGAGGTGAGCCTCATTTTGAGCCCTGGTCCCACCTTCCCTCAGGGAATCCCTCGAGAATCCCTCAAGCATCAGCCCTTTAACCTTAGAACCTGATGAAGTGAAGATTCTGGGCTTTCACACCCTCCCCACCTTAGAGCAGAGGGAGGCAGTGTTAGGTGGACACACCTGTATATAATTATAAAGCCCCTCACAGGTGCACAGAAGTTTAGTGTTTATAAGAGAATTCCCTTCAAGCTCATTCTTGTTGGTATAATAAAAATACAGAAATTCTCACAGACAGTATCCCATTGAATGCTCACTACACACCAGGAAGATAGCAAAGCAGGTGTTATTAGTCCCTGGTCACAGATGAGAGAGGTTCAAGGGAAGCCATGTGGCAGAGCTGACACTAGAACCTGGACCATCTGAGGCCTGAGCCAGGTATGATGTGTGGTTTTTTGTTTGTTTTGTTTTGTTTTGTTTTTTGTTTGTTTTTGAGACAGAGTCTCACTCTGTCACCCAAGGTGGAGTGCAGTGGCGCGATGTCAGCTCACTGCAACCTCTACCTTCTGGGTTCAAGTGATTCTCCTGCCTCAGCCTCCCAAGTTGCTGGGATTACAGGCACCCGCCACCATGCCTGGCTAATTTTTGCATTTTTAGGAGAGAAGGGTTTTCACCACGTTGGTCAGGCTGGTCTCAAACTCCTAACCTCGTGATTGCCCGCCTCGGCCTCCCAAAGTGCTGGGATTACAGGTGTGAGCTACCACGCCCGGCCGTGTGATGCGTTTTACCCATGAAGGTGTATGTGACGGTCGGGAGGTAATTGGAACTGCTGGGCCAATTAGTCTGAAAGGGCTTCCTCAAGGAGGAGAATCTCGGGTAGCCCCATCCACCATTTATTTCTTTGGCATTTGTGGAGGACCTACTATGAAGATGCCCCCCAAGGGCTGCAAGCATGGGGGCTGGAGGCCCGGCTGGGTCAATTCCTGCTCAGAATCAGCTGGAGCTCCCAGCGGTGTGTTCCAGGGGTCCCAGACAAGGGAGGAGCATACTGGCTGGCAGGGGCTGGGAAGGATTCTTGAGAAAGCAACACATAGCCTGGGCCTTGGAGGAGGCGCCGGATGCTCTGTGCTTGCAGAGACGGGCTGGTGGCCTGGAGGAGGACTTTGTGGGCAGAGAGTGAATGAGCAGCCTGAGCAAGGAGTGTGAGAAACTACCCGGTGTGTTTTGGGCAAAACCAAGGGCTTGGCAGGGGCACTGGATCCAGGCTGGGCAGCAGGGTGACAACTAGGGGCCACATTGCTGAGGTCCCCAGGGCAGACTGAGAGGACTGTAGTAAGCGATGCACCCACTTAAAAGCCTCACCCACAGAAGGCCTCAGCCCCAGTCCTAGATCTGCCCTGTAGCACTGGGTGAAGCCCGACCACTCCCCACACACCCCTGAGCCTCAGTTCTCTTATCCATAAAAGAAGAAGAAGAACATTACCTCTTTGACTTTATGTGAAAGTGCTTTTTAGGTTGTAAATCACTAGACAAATATACTCTACTCTGTTGATAACGGAAAGCTTTTGAGGATTTTTGAGGATTTTCTGACGGACCTGAAAGATGCTATAGGAAGATCATCCAAGACACCGTGCAGAGGGGAGGAGGAGAGGGTGAGAGCAGGCAGACCTGCAGGCAGCAGTCATGGTCAAAGATGATGAAAAGCTAAACCTAAGAGGAAGCAGTGGGAACAGAGACGAAGATGGACAGGAAAGATGTCTCGTGGGAGGACTTCCGGGCATAGTGGCTAGGGGACCGAGGAGGCAAAGATGACTGTATTTCAAGCTGAGTTCCCAGGGAAATGCTGATGAGGATGAGGAACATATGATGGACAGGCTGGTTGGGGGGACAGGGGATGGGATATGAAGTCCACTCCTGGACAGGTTGGGCTGGCTGTGCCCATAGGAGGGGTCCAGCAGCCTTCTGGAAATGGCCAAAGGGTGATCGAAGCTGGGGCTGGGTCACTGCAATGGAGGTGACAGTCAAGGCCCTGGGAGAGATGAGGCCACCTAGGAGAGGATGCAGAGAAGACGCTGGGGAGAAGCTGGGCTGTGCCCACAGTAATCAAGAGGGAGGGTAGCCAGAGGGGAGGAGCAGGCTACCAGACGTTTCAGGAAGCAGGGGTGCTGAGTGGTTCAGGGCTGAGAGCTGAAGGGCAGCTGTGATAGGTCTGAGGGGGATGTGGTTGGATTTTGCGAAGGGTGTGGAGACCTCAAAGAGGCTTCAGGGGATGGGGGAGTAGGAGCGCTTCTCATAGGCTGATGCTGCAGCAGGTAGGAAAAGTGGAGGCCGTGGGTGCAGACGAGTCTAGTTTGAAAGAGTTTGGCAGGGAGGATAACAAAAGATGGATGGTGAGCTGCAGGAGAGAGGGGTCAAAAAGAGGTTGGTTTTACATGGGGAGCTCTGAGCATGCTCACAACCTGAGGGAGGGAAGCCGTGGCAAGGAAGAGATGAATCAGAGGGAAACGAGGCTGAGCACAGACCCCAAGGAGCTAAGCAGTTAATGACAGCTGGCTGGGCACAGAGCTCTGGATGTCCCCAGAACTGGAAGTATCTAGTTCTCCACCAGTTCCAAGCCCTCCCCCACTGCCACTGGGTCCTAAGGGGAGGCTCCCAGGTCTTCAACCCCAACCTGGCCCTTCCCTGAAGCCCCTCCACTCCCCCACCTGACACAAGGCCAGCAGTTGGCCAGCCACACTGCAGCTCCATTAAAGACTCAGCCTTCTCCCAGCACCAGCTCCTCTTCATCTGACAGCCTGTGGCCCAGCCCCAACCCCTAACCCTAGCCCATGGGGTACCAGTCATGGATTTCTTGGCTTCTCTGCCCCTGTCTGCAGCCAAAGAGGTGCCTCTGGGCAATCTACCTGCCACCCCGCCACTGTCTGGGAGATCCACCATGTGACAGACTCATAAGCACTCATGCTGCCTTGTGCAGCCCACCCCATCCCAGCCAGCACATGCACCCCACCTTCCTGGACTCCTCCAACAGCACTTCCAAGCCTTCAAAGGCAAGTAATCCTCTGTTTCCCCTCCCCTCGCTAGGCAGAAGGGGAAATTGAGGCAGGGGAGATGATGTGATGTCTGTTGGAGGTGAGGCAGCCTGGTATCTGACTCCCTAATCGCTCCCTTATTCCTCCCCACCCATCAAGAAGTGTCCTTGTCCCTCAAGAAAGACAAATACCCCCACTACCTTCTGTATGTTCCAATAGGGAGAAGAAGGCTGTCAAGACTAGAGAAAGAAGGAAGGATGGGCAGAAATAAAGTTGCCAGACTAAATTCAGGATACTCAATTAAAAAATTTTAACAGCTTTATTGAGATACAATTTACATATTATAAAGTTCACCTATTTAAGGTGTACAATTCAATGGTTTGAGTTACTTATGGAATTGTACAACCATCACGATCATTTAATTTTTGAACATTTTCATTACCTTTCCTCCAAAAAAGCTTTGCACCCATCAGTAGTCACTTCCCAACCCTTCCCCCCACCACCCATCCGTAGGCAACCACTAATTTACTTTCTGCTTCCATGGATTTGCCTATTCAGGACATTTCATATAAATTGAATCATACGATACATAGGATACATAGGATCCTTTGTGACTGGCTTCTTTGACTTACCATAATGTTTTCAAGGTTCATCTGAACTGTGGCATGTATCCATACTTCATTCCTTTTTTAAGGCTGAATAATATTCCATCCTGTGGACAAGCCACATTTTGTTTATCCATTCTTCAGCTGATGGACATTTAGCTTGTTTCCACTTTTAGGCTATAGTGAATAATGCTGCTATGAACACTCGTGTACAAGTTTTATTTATTTATTTATTTATTTATTTAGAGACGAAGTTTCGCTCTTCTTGCCTAGGCTAGAGTGCAATGGTGCAATCTCGGCTCACTACAACCTCCGCCTCCCAGGTTCAAGCGATTCTCCCGCCTCGGCCTCCTGAGAAGCTGGGATTACAGGTGTGAGCCACCACACCTGACTAATTTTTTGTATTTTTAGTAGACACGGGGTTTCATGATGTTGGCCAGTCTGGCCTCAAACTCCTGACCTCAGGTGATCCACCCGCCTCGGCCTTTGGAAGGCTGGGATTACAGGCGTGAGCTACCACGCCTGGCCCACATACAGGTTTTCATATGAGGATATGTTTTCATTTTTCTAGGGTAGATGAAAGGTAGAGCACCTGCCTGGCCCTTTCTCACATTTATCCCCTGTATCTACCCCACCTGGGTGGGAAGCTATTATGATCCCCTTTGACAGATTAAAACACTGAGGCTCAGCCGGGCGCGGTGGCTCACGCCTGTAATCCCAGCACTTTGGGAGGCTGAGGCGGGCGGATCACAAGGTCAGGAGATCGAGACCATGGTGAAACCCCGTCTCTACTGAAAATACAAAAAAAAAAAAATTAGCTGGGCGCGGTGGCGGGCACCTGTAGTCCCACCTACTCAGGAGGCTGAGGCAGGAGAATGGTGTGAACCCGGGAGGTGGAGCTTGCAGTGAGCCGAGATGGCGCCACTGCACTCCAGCCTCGGGGACAGAGTGAGACTCCGTCTCAAAAACAAACAAACAAACAAACAAACAAAAAAACACTGAGGCTCAAGGAGAGACCTGAAACCACTGAGTGCTGGCGCTGAACCCTGAGCTGAGGCCTCCTGATTTCCACTCCAAGGTTCTTTCCAGTTCATCACAATAGCCCACTCAGAGAGTCTGCAGTCCACTGAGGGAATGAAACAGAAGGAACTGAAAAGCAACATCTTCCATGTGAACCATCACCTCATCTTTCTGAAGTCCCAATCAGGTGCTTCATGGGCCATGACCTGGGGTGTGTGGGCTGAGATTGAAGCCAGAGGCTTCATGGAAGGAACGAGTTTTTGCTCCGCTCAGTAAAAAGCTAACTAAGATGATGGCCCCTGTCCTCACCCAGTACCCCTGGGTCCCCTGAGAGCCTGCAGGAGAGCCCACCATGCACACATTCTCATAGTTATTTCTCTGAGTGAAGCCCTTCCCAGCAGCGATGGAAGCCAGGTGTGGAAACACTAGGCATTCACTCATTACACTCAGGAATCAGAACTGGTCACACAGGCTTGGCCACTGATTCCGGCTTCAGCCCATTCCCTCAGCTCCAGTCTTATCCTGGCCCCAACATCCCTGATGTTAAGCAGAACCCAAAGTGCTAGTCTAGAATCATTCCCTTGAGATCTGCCTCACCCCCTCTGCCCTGAACCCTGTCACCAGCCAGCACTGGGCATGGAAAGGAATTTGCGCTAAGTGCATGTTCCTCAGGTCAGGGTAAAGAGGTAGTGGATGGCCTGGGCTCCCTGGTCTTCTGTGGGCTCATCCCAAAGTCCTACATTACACACCAGAAAAACACACAGCAGCTTGCTAGAGGTGTCTACTCTGTAGTTAAAAGCCACTCACTCCCTCTGGCTCGTCAAGTGGGTTGGGAGACACAGAGAAGCCCTTCACTTACTGAGCTTTTCTATCTCATTCACTATCCCTGGCCCGAGTTGGACAGACTTCATCCAGGGCTTAAAATAGCTCCCGGTGCATAGAGCTCCAGAAACATTGATCGAACGTTCAGTGTTCAGAGTAATACACTTTGAGAGTACAAGAAGGAAGTCTCACAACGCTTTATGCTTTAGAAGTCATTTGACTCTCATAGCATTGCCGGTGAAATAAGTATAATCATTTTCCCATTTCGCAGAGGAGGAAACTGAGGCTGGGGGCGGGAGGCGGGAAGGGTGGATCTGCTGAGCAGCGGGATCTAGAGCCAGAAGCATCCGCCCAGCTCAGGGCTGTTGTCCGGGGCTCGGGGTCCCCCTGCTGGCCAAATGGAAGCCTGGGCGTGGGCGAGGAGCTGGGCAGGGCCAGACCCCAGTCCCGCAGCCTGAGTTCCCTGCCCCGCCGCGCTGGGTGCTGGGTTCCCGCGGCAGGGAGAAGGAGGAGGAGCCATAGCTGGGCTCAGGATTAGAGCGCCTGGCGGAGCACTGCGCAAGGCTTCAGGTGAGATGCTTCACCCGGCATCATGGGCCAGAACAGACAAAACAGGCAGCGCCTCAGCTCCCCACCTGCCGGAGCCTCTCCTGAGCTGATCTGCAGAAAGGCCAAACGGGACGGCGCCTATGAAGGCCCAACAGACCCTCCTCCTTGGAGGGAAGAGACAGATTCGGTCTCCTAACAACCAGTCCAAAGTGCTTTGTTCCCACAGCATTGTCTCCTCCCGTTTCCGGGCAAATCTCCTAAGCCAGTTCCAAGAGAACAGAACCCTCCTCTTTGGATCTTGTCGCCCAGTCTGCAGTGCAATGGCGCGCGGTCTTGGCTCACTGCAACCTCCGCCTCCTGGGTTCAAGCGATTCTCCTGCCTCAGCCTCCCAAGTAGCTGGTATTACAGGTGCCTGCCACCATGCCCGGTTCATTTTCTATTTTTGGTAGAGACTGGGTTTCACCACGTTGGCCGGGCTGGTCTTGAACTCCTGACCTAAGGTGATCCGCCCACCTCGGCCTCCCAAAGTGCTGGGGTTACAGGCTGAGCCACCGCGCCCGGCCTTCCAGCACCTTTACTTTCACCCCACTTCATCTAGCTGCTCTCAATTCCCACAGTGAGGAAGGCTAACTTAGACTGATCCACCACGTCCAGAAGTCACCCCTTGTTGGCCGGGCGCGGTGGCTCAAGCCTGTAATCTCAGCACTTTGGGAGGCCGAGACAGGTGGATCACGAGGTCAGGAGATCGAGACCATCCTGGCTAACACGGTGAAACCCCGTCTCTACTAAAAAATACAAAAAAAACTAGCCGGGCGAGGTGGTGGGCGCCTGTAGTCCCAGCTACTCGGGAGGCTGAGGCAGGAGAATGGCGTGAACCCGGGAGGCGGAGCTTGCAGTGAGCTGAGATCCGGCCACTGCACTCCAGCCTGGGCGACAGAGCGAGCCTCCGTCTCAAAAAAAAAAAAAAAGAAGTCACCCCTTGTTGGGGGATGGCTGGCCCTCGACTGGGCATAGAACCCTCTGTTATTTCAACACTCCTCAGAGGTTTTAAGTTTGGTCTCTAGTGCCAAATTTGGCACGAAATCTCACTAATGTCTCTTCTTAGTGTGTGACTTTGTGCACATTACTGAACCAAGAAACTTCCCTTTTCTCATCTGTAAAATAGAAATTATAATGCTTTCCTAATGGGCTGTTGGGAGGATTCAGTGACACATTATACAATCAACAGCACTGTGCCTTGCTTAATACTGAGTGTTTGGTAAATGTTAATAATGACCATTACTTATCCTACCTTAACACTTAACTAAAGAGAGAATGGGGTGAAGGGTACATGGGCAGGTAGTTCTGGAGAGAAACGTGCAGAGTGCCTCATCACATGCTTGGGTCTTCTCCAACCTGGCCACCTCCTTGCGTTCCCACCCCCTGTCTGCAAGGGGGTGGGTGGCAGCTGCGTCCCTCCCCTGCCCATGCCCTGACAGTGCCAAAGGGTTGGCACAGCTGCTGCAATGGCCCAAATGCCTCAGGTTAGGCCTAGGTAGGGGACAGCTGGGGGTAAAGGAGAAGTGTGAGGAGGCAGAGCAGGGGCACCCTTCTCTACCAGTATGTCCACTCACCCTGCAGCTTCCTAAGCCTTTCAGGTCGGCCAGACACCTCTGACCTCACTCCTGCCCAGCCTGAGGGGGCTTCCCCCTCTTTCCCTCTCTTGTTCTCTGCCCTCTAGTACCTCCTCCCCCATGGCTGGACCCACCCAGTCTCCCAGCCCCCTTGCCCCACTCCCTCCCCCGCCCACATGCTGCCCAGCTGTCGCTGCCCCTGAGCTGGCACTCCGCCCACCTGCACCACTCATGAATCGCCAGCATTCACACTCTGACCCCAGAACCTCCACCTGTTCCCCTCGGTCTGAGCAGCAGGGCTGTGTGGCCCCATCTGTTGTCCTCCATCCAGGACTCAGTGCAAGAGACTACACTTCAACCCCCTAACTTCCACCTGCCAGGAGGGGGTGGGAAGGACTGGCTGGTATGATGTCTGATTTGGGGGGCTCCTTATGTCCTAGAAGAGCAGGCCTTGTTCTCCCCTGCCCCAGGCCCACCAGCACTGTCCCAAAAGACCAACATTACAACTGAAAAAGCAAAAAGCCCACTCTTCCCAAAGTATATTTGCATATTTAATAGCATTCTCCTATTACATTTCACTTGTTGATGGCCAGCCCCTAAATCGGAAGCTGGTCAGTGCAAGATGGTAAGCAGAAAGACACAACAGTGGCAACATTTTCAATTAATGTTTCATTATATAAGCAATATGTGAATGCACTTTCCTTGATAAAAAAGTGAAACCACTGTAGTTCAGGCTCAAATTCCATTTGACCAGTTACCCAAATCAAGACCCTTTCATCTAAACGCAGAGGTGACCATTGTTACCAGTTTGATGTGCATATTTCCAGGAATTTTTCTATGTATTTGCATAATATAAGTGTGTGTGTATATGTACATTTACACAGAAGTGTGTTTACATATAAATAAGAGTATGTGTATACCCCTATACACACATTTATATATGCAAATATATTAAAAAATATGTAGTACTATCATGGGTTTGGGTTTTGTTATTTTTTTACATGAATTGTAAACTACAAATATTCTGCAACTAAATTCACTAAAAACGTCTTATCAAGTCAGTACATATAGCTCTGCAACCTCTAAATGATACATAATTCTAGCATGGACACATCATAGTTTGTTTAGCCATTTCCCTATTGATAGGCATTTGTGTCTCAATTTCTCCCACTACAAATAACATGTCCCTGTCACAGATTTTAGCCTTCTCCAATTTAGTCTTACCTGGTCCCACCTGGTCCTGTGTTTCTACCTCTTGTGAACAAAAAGATTTATCATGTAACTCTTTTTAAGGGCACAAATGTAACAAATGTGTCCTTGGGAACATTTTATTACAAATTTTTAGTAATTTTTTTCAAAACCCTAGGTCCCACTATCATGATTTCTGTATCCACTCAGAAGCAAATTATTGCTCTAGGAGAGAGAGCTGCAGTCAAGGAGGTAAAAGGAGATACAAGAAAAAAATTGAAGAGAGAAAAGGTGAAAAAAAAAGGGAACAGAAGAAGCAAGAAAGAAAGAAGTAAAAGTACAGGCTTATTTATTACAGCACTCTCTGCAACAGGGCAAAGCTGGAACTGTACAACAGAAAGGAAACAGTTAAGTAAAACTCGGCATATCCATTCAGTGGAATATTACTCAGTCATTAAAATAATAATTGTGAAGATTATGTAGGAGCATGGATGCTTCTGATATTAAGTTACAAAGTAGACTACAAAATTAAAACTACATTATGATGACAACTATGCAAAATGATGTGGGCATACAGAGATGGGAAAGGAATATAGACAAATGAAACCAATCTGATTTGTTGGAGTAGCAGAATTGCGGGGGCACTATTATTTACTTAATTCCATTAATATTGCTGTAATATTGCTTGTGCATATATGATTAATGCTAAAATGAAACAGCAACGGAAAGAAGGCAGGAAAGGAAAGTGAATAAAAGAGAAAGAGGGAAAAGGGAGGGAGGGAAGAAGAGCACGAAGGAAGGAAAGAGGAGAGGGTTGAAGAAGGGAAATGAGAAGAGGGAAGCTGGCATCAAGCCCACGTATGAGGGCTGGGCTGTCTTCAGCAGATCTGTCAGTTACAGTGTCGATGCAGGCTTTTCTTCCAGACCCTTTGGATCAACAGTTTTCACTGTTCGTAGAAGACGGGATCTCCCCCCTTCTTCCCTCTAGTATTCTTTGAAGCCTGCCAAGGAGCTAGGGATACCAAGCTCAGGACGGTGCTCTTCAGTAGCTGAGAGTCTAGTCAGGTGGGGAGAGATGGAGGCATAGATATGTGACCAGACTATGACAGCCAGCCCACAAACACTCAAATAGAGATCTAATCCTCTAAAGGTTGAGGCTGTAGGGTTCCAGAAGGCTTCACAGACCAAAGAACATTTGAGCTGGGGCTCAAAGGATGGACAGGAGATTTTCAGGCAGAGAAAAGGCAGTAGCATCCTAGGTAAAAGGCACACATGCAAAGGAACTGAGGCCTAAATACACACGCATACCACGTACACTACCATTCATATGGCTAGACACAGGACTCAGGAGAGACAGAGACAAGAGATGATGCCTTGACTTTATCCCCAGGACAATGAGAAGCACTGAAGGGTTTAATCAGAGCAAAGGCACACCCTGATTTGTCCTTTAGAGACAATGAGAAAAGTGAGTGGGAATAGGGCAAAGCGGAGAGAGGGAACATCAATTAGGAAGTTACTGTAAGAGTTCTGTTGAGAAGAGTAGGACCCTATGTTGGGCAGTCAATGGGGTGAGGGGAGAAGGATAATCCAATAAATTCTTAGGTAGAAATGACAGAACTTCATTCATTCATTCAGCCAGTGTCTTTTGAGGGCCTGCTATGGAATTGGGTATTCAGAGATCAAAAAGAGTCTGTGTCCTAACAGGGAAGACAGATGGTTACAGATCAATGTGAAAAGAGCTATGACTGAGATAAGCCAGTGGGGCTGCGGCCGTGAGACCAGGAATTGATGGGCTGTGGGAATGGAGGAAGGTCTCCTATGACTTCTAAGTTTCTGCCTCCCATGGTGAGTGGAGAGTGGAGCCATCCACCGAGACAGGAGGCACAGAGTAAGGCCATGTCTAGCACATGTCTAGAGGCAGATGATAATTTTTATTTGGGTCTCTCACTCTTCCTTTGCTCCTGACCCATTCAAAAAAGGCAAATGTAGCTTAAAGAGCTTGTTGCCTTCCTGACAGAATGAATTACATGAAAAGCACCTAGAATAGTGCCTGGCACATAGTAAATGCTCAACAAATATTAACAAAGAAAACAAGAAAATTCAGAAATGTAAAGCAAGGTTCATACTTTTGAAGGTACCTCTCTCCCTTCCTCCATGAGACCAGGGAGGAACATGCGACTCCTGGCCCTGAAAGGCAGGTCACAGGAGACTTGACAAAACGAGAACTCAACCAAAACTAAGAAGAGCTTGTTAAAAAGAGAGTGTGGCTATAAACATGCAAAAACTCAGCTCACTGCTGGCAGATGGGACACCTGCAAAGAGGGGAGAGATGAGGGAAGAGGTATCTCAGCAGTTTCTTCCCATGCAGAGTTTGCACCATGTTATTCGTTTGAAGAGTATAGACTGTGCACGTTGCAAATCACATTCATTGCATTATATCATAAAGGAAGCCACCAAAATTGTGAAGTTGTTGTTGTTGTTGTTGCTCTCGTGCTTCAACTATTGTATTTACTGAAATTTTGGAAGATGAAGCAGAGTGTGGAGATATTGTTTATGTTGATGCTGTTGGGTGGTGAAGTCATGGAAACTTGTTAGAAATATTTACTGAACTGCTTCCCCAAATGAAGGACCATGGAGAATTAAAAGGCTTTGAAGGACTCAACTCATCTGACCTGAGGTCTTACTGATGTGACAAGACTTGTAAACACTCTAATCTTGTTTGAAACAATGTTGATGCCTGGTTTGAACTTAAGCTGCCCACATGGACGAGGTGACTGACCACTGGAACCTGCTTTCATTTCTTACTGCTTGACTATTCTAAGCACAATAAAATCACTAATCATAAAGAAATGCAGGCCAGGCACGGTGGCTCACGCTTATAATTGCAATGCTTTGGGAAGCAAAGGCAGGAGGATCACTTGAGGCCAGGAGTTCAAGACCAGCCTGAGCAACATAGGCCTTGTTTCTACAAAAAAATTTAATAATTAGCTGGGCATGGTGGTATGTGCTTGTAGTTCCAGCTACTCGGGAGCCTGAGGCAGAAGGATTGCTTGAACCCAGGAATTCGAGGCTGCAATAAGCTACGATTGTGCCACTGCACCCCAGCCTAGGTGACAGAGTGAAACCCTGTCAAGAAAGAAAGAAAGAAAGAAAGAAAGAAAGAAAGAAAGAAAGAAAGAAAGAAAGAAAGAAAGAAAGAAAGAAAGAGAGAAAGAGAGAGAGAGAGAGAGAGAGAGAAAGAAAAAGGAAAAAGCAATGCAATGAATGCAATGCTATTTGATGGACATAAAGTCATATTTTAGGATATATTCTCAGGTTTTGATAAGTCTGAATCTTACTCTAAGCTTCTGTATGCTTACCTTTTTGAAGTTAACCTCTATGTTCCAGGCACATTCCAGATGTTCACACGTACTCATGCATTCAAGCCTTACAAACAAACCTGCGGGATAGTGTCTAATATTATTCCCATTTCACAAATGAGAAAACTGAGGCACAGAGAAGAGGCAACCACACTTTTAAGTGGGGAACCTAGACTCCAAGTCTGGCAGTCTGGCTTGAGTGCTTTTAACCACTTTGTGTATAAACTTGACAATGCATTTATAATAAATAACCCCCTATCAGTGAGTGGGGCCTCATTTCCAGGGAACTTATTAAGCTGAAAGTGAATTATGCTCTCCAAGAAGACTCAGTTTTCCTAGAACTTTATAAAGCACTGGATAAATCCCAGAGCCGGAAATGTATTGGTCAGTGGTCTAACACTGGGAATGTTTGAGTCCATTTTCTCTTTTTTCATGAAGTGACTGGGATCAGCACTGAGAGCCATCACAGTGATGAAAATCTGGGACGTGTATTGAGATGTGCCCTGACTAAGCACACTCCATGGTGCCATTTGTTAAGTACCTATCCTTGTGGACTTCACTGATGTTCTCAAAATTGACCCACATCTAGCATGGGCCAGTAAGAGTGCATGTTTACATAAATTATGTTAATTCAACTGCTTTTGTACTGTTGTTAACAAACCCTAAATTTGTTCAGCTAGCTTCACTAATATAGAAAACTATATTCTTTTCAAACATTATAGACTTCAGTTCTGAAGTATAGTGAGTAGTTTACCAATTAGTTCTCTCAGTAAAGACAACAACAAATATTCAGACAAAAGATTTAAAACCTCTTTGTAAATACATTAATAAATTGGAAAAGAATGAAAGGTAAATTCAGAAGCCTAAAATCATGAGAAGCAGGCACCCAGAGAGATAAGCCTTGTACTGATGTCAGCATTTACACTGAGCTTCAATTTCCACAAACCAAGGGCTTGTCAACAGTGGGAAGTCCAATAGGGGACCACACCCCCAGCATCATCCCATAAACCTGAAACCCAAAGGCTACAATTCAGTCTAACGGTGAATTCAGAATAAATCAGTGCCCCACCTGCCTGCCTTAAACCTGACACTGAATGGAAGGGAGAAAAACATCTCCCTTGAAAATTAACAACTACCAGCTAGCCCTTATTATGTAGCTTTGCTGTACAAATTCACACTATCTTCGTGGTTCTAGAAACCTAAAGCCAATAATTTACTTTCTTGTGATCCAGGGCTGGCAGTTCCCTCAGATGCCTGGCTGATGCGAATGAAAGACTCTCCTGGAGGAAAGGAAAATATCTTCAAGCCAGGCATCAGAGAATTCCCAGATATACAGTTTTTTTCTTTCTTATTTCAATTTTCAAGGTACATGTGCAGGTTCGTTACAAGGGTATATTGTGTGATGCTGAAGTTTGGGCTTCTATTGATCCCATCACCCAGACAGTGAACACAGTACCCAATAGAAAGGATAGAAAAGTTTTCAGTGCTTTACCCTCTTCCTCCCGCTCTCCTTTTGGAGTCCCTAGTATCTATTGTTCCCGTCTTTATATAAATGTGTGCCCAAGATTTAGCTTCCACTTATAAATGAGAACATGCAGTATTTGGTTCTCTGTTCCTGAGTTAACCTGCTTAGGATAATGGCCTCCAGCTGTATCCGTGTTGCTGCAAAGGACATGATTTCATTCTTTTTTATGACTGTGTAGTATTCCATGGTGTGTATGTACCATATTTTATTTATCCAGTCTACTGTTAATGGGCACCTAGGTTGATTCCAGGTTTATGCTATCGTGAATAGTGCTGTGATGAACATTCAAGTGCATGCGTCTTTTTGGTACAACGATTTATTTTCCTTTGGGTATATTCTTAGTAATGGGGTTCCTGAGTTGAACGGTAGTTTTATTTTTAGCTCTTTGAGAAATCTCCAAACTGCTTTCCACAGTGGCTGAACTAATTTACCTTCCCATCAACAGTGTATAAGCTTTCCCTTTTCTCCACAACCTCACCAACATCTGTTTGGTTTTTTGTTTTGTTTTGTTTTTTGACATTTTAATAATAATTACTCTGGTGTGAGGTAGTATCTCATTGTGGTTTTGACTTGCATTTATCTAATGATCAGTGATGTTGAGTTTGTTGACATACATGCTTGTTGGCTGCATGTACGTCTTCTTTTGAAAAGTGTTCATGTTTTGCCCACTTTTTAATGGGGTTATTTGTTTTTTTCTTATTGATTTGTTTAAGCTGCCTATAGATTCTAGATATTAGTGTTTTGTCAGATACATAGTTTGTGAATGTTTTCTCCCATTCTGTAGATTGTCTGTTTTCTCTGTTGATAGTTTCTTTTGCAGTGCACAAACTTTTTGAAGTTTAATTATGTCCCATCTGTCAATTTTTTGTTTAGTTGCAATTGCTTTTGAGGACTTAATCATATTCCTTGCCATGCATGATGTGCAGAAGGGTAGTTCCTAGGCTTTCTTCTAGGATATTTATAGTTTGAGGTCTTACATTTAAGTATCTAACCCATCTTGAGTTTTGTATATGGTGATACACAGGGATCCAGTTTCATTCTTCTGCATATCGTTAGCCAGTTTTCCAAGCACCATTTATTGAATAGGGAGTCCTTTCTCCATTGCTTCTTTTTGTTGACTTTTCAAAGATCAATTGGTTGTAGGTTGTGCAGATTTACTTCTGGGTTCTGTATTCTGTTCCGTTGGCGTATGTGTCTATTTTTGTACCCGTACCATGCTGTTTTGGTTACTTGTAGCCTTGTAATATAGTTTGAAGTTAGGTAATGTGATGCCTTTGGCTTTTATTTTTGCTTAGGATTTTTTTGGCTATTCAGGCTCCTTTCTGGTTCCATATGAATTTTAGAATAGTTTGTTCTAATCCTGTGAAAAAAATAATTTGTAATTGGACAGGAATAGCATTGAATCTGTAGATTGCTTTGGGTGGTATGGACATTTAAATGATATTGACTCTTTCAGTCTATGGACATGGGATGTTTTCCCATTTGTTTGTGTCACCTATGATTTCTTTCAGCAGTGTTTTGTAGTTCTCCTTGTAGAAATCTTTCACTTCCTTGTTATATCCCTAGGTGCACGTGCATGGCTACTGTTGCATTCTTGATTTGGCTCTCAGCTTGAACATTATTGGTGTATAGAAATGTTACTGATTTTGTATGTTGATTTTATATCCTAAAAGTTTCCTGAAGTTGGTTATCAGGTCTCAGAACCTTCTGGCCGAGTCTTTAGGGTTTTCTAGGTATAGAATCATATCATCAGTAAAGAGACAGAGTTTGACTTCCTCTCTTCCTATTTGGATGCCTTTTATTTCTTTCTCTTGACTTATCCCTCAGGCTAGGATTTCCAGTACTATGTTGAATAGGAGTGGTGAAAGGGAGCATCCTTGTCATGTTCCAGTTCTGAAAGGGAATGCTTCCAGCCTTTGCCCATTCAGTATAATGTTGGCTGTGGGTTTGGTGTAAATGACTCTTATTATTTTGAGGTATGTTACTTCGATGACTACTTTGTTGAAGGTTTTTTATCATGAAGGGATGCTGGATTTTATCAAAAGCTTTTTCTGCATCTATTGAGGTGACCATATGGTTTTTGTTTTTTTTTTTAATACTTTAAGTTCTAGGGTACATGTGCATAACGTGCAGGTTTGTTACATATGTATACTTGTGCCATGTTGCTGTGCTGCACCCATCAACTCATCATTTACATCAGGTATAACTCCCAATGCAATCCCTCCCCCCTCCCCCCTCCCCATAATAGGCCCCGGTGTGTGATGTCCCCCTTCCCGAGTCCAAGTGATCTCATTGTTCAGTTCCCACCTATGAGTGAGAACATGCGGTGTCTGGTTTTCTGTTCTTGTGATAGTTTGCTAAGAATGATGGTTTCCAGCTGCATCCATGTCCCTACAAAGGACACAAACTCATCCTTTTTTATGGCTGCATAGTATTCCATGGTGTATACGTGCCACATTTTCTTAATCCAGTCTGTCACTGATGGACATTTGGGTTGATTCCAAGTCTTTGCTATTGTGAATAGTGCCGCAATGAACATACGTGTGCATGTGTCTTTATAGCAGCATGATTTATAATCCTTTGGGTATATCCCCAGTAATGGGATGGCTGGGTCATATGGTACATCTAGTTCTAGATCCTTGAGGAATCGCCATACTGTTTTCCATAATGGCTGAACTAGTTTACAATCCCACCAACAGTGTAAAAGTATTCCTATTTCTCCACATCCTCTCCAGCACCTGTTGTTTCCTGACCTTTTAATGATTGCCATTCTAACTGGTGTGAGATGGTATCTCATTGTGGTTTTGATTTGCATTTCTCTATTTTATGTGGTGAATCGCATTTATTGATTTGCATATGTTGAGCCAACCTTGTATCCCAGGAATAAAGCCTACTTGGTTGTAGCAAATTAACTTTTGATGTACTGCTGAATTCAGTTTGCTAGTATTTTGTTGATTTTTTCATCTATATTCATCAGGAATATTGGTCTGTAGTTCTCTTTTTCATTGTGCCTTGCCAGACTTTGGTATCAGTATGATATTGGTTTCATGGAATGAATTAGGGAGGAATTCCTCCTTCTCAATTTTTTGGAATAGTTTCAGTAGGATTGGTACCAGCTCTTCTGTATATGTCTGGTAGAACATAGCTGTGAATCCATCTGGTCCAGGGCTTTTTTTGGTTAGTAGGTTTTTATTACTGATTCAACATTGGAACTTGTTATTGGTCTGTTTAGGGTTTCAATTTCTTTCTGATTCAGTCTGGATTGAACCTCCCCAGGGAGGTTGTGTGTTTCCAGGAATTTATCTAATTCTTCTAGATTTTCTAGTTTGTGCATAGAGGTGTTCATAAAAGTCTATGAGGGTCTTTTTATTTCTCATAGACATAGCTCTTAGAAATACAAGTTTGCAGTTAGAAAAAAAATCACTAAACGCAAGAAAATGAGACACCGTGAGGGACAGCTCATGGGGGAAAAAACAGAGAGCACCATGTTTCACAAGACAGGATAATTTTGCCCTCCAGGGGACATTTTTGGTTGTCACAACTGGGGGAGAAGGGAAGAGTGGTGCTACCGGCAACTAGTGGGTGGAGGCCAGGGATGCTGCTAAACATCCTACAATGCACAGGACAGCCCCTACAACAAAAATTCATCAAAAAAATAAAAAAGGTTAAACTCAAAGAAAGTGGAATAAACCAATTAAAAGAGAATTAAGAAGAAATGAAACAATAGGAACAAACTGCCAAAAGCTAGTTTTTTGAAAAGTCCAATACAATCTATAAAACTCTGGCAAGAGTGATCAAGTAAAAAGCAGAAGAAGCGATTCCAAAATACTAAGAATTGAAAGGGGGGACAAAATTATATCGGCTGCAAGGATTTTTTAAAGATAGTGAGATAATATTAAGAAAAAATTTGTGCCAAAAAATTAGATGAAATGGAAAAATTCCTAGAAAAAATATAGCCTACCAAAACTAAGTCAAGAAGAACAAAACCTGAATAGTCTTATAAATAGTAAAGAAATTATGTTAGTAGCTCTAGTAAAAATTCAAGAAACAAGTAAGTCCAATCTTACAAAAACTCCAGAAGACTTAAAGAAAAAAACCCAACTCATTTTATGAACCTAGCAGAACCTTGATGTCAAAACCAGATTTTAAAAAGTATGAGAATAGAGTTTTACAGGACATTCTACTCATGAATATAAATGCAAAGTCTAAACAAAATGTTAGCAAACAAGATGCTGCAACATATAAAAATGTACCACATCTTGACCAAGATGGGCTTATTCCAGGAATGAAAGTTGCTTTATCATTTTTTAAAAATATATAAATTAATGTAATTCACCACATTAATAGATGAAAGGAAAGGAATCATCTCACTTACTGCTGAAAAAAGTACTTGATTAAAAATCTATTTATGACAAAAACTCAGCAAAGTAGGGACAGAAAGATATTGATAAAAGATTGCTTTTAAGGACTCACAGCGAATATACTTAATGGCAAATCCTTGACTATCTTCCTTAAAATATCAGGAACAAGAAGAGATTGTACATTACCACCATATCAACCTGGAAGTTCCAAGCTAGACACGGAAGGAGGAATGCAAAAAGAAGGGAGGGAGGGTGGGAGGGAAGTTGTAAAAATTGATAAAGAGGAACCAAAATTGTTATTTTTCATGGATAAGTTTATTTATGTGGCAAACCCTAAATAATCCACGGATAAATGAGTAGAATAAATAGAAGCACTTGTCAAGGTTACTGACACAAAAATCAATATACAAAAATCAATTTTACTAAATCAATTTCATGTTCATAAACCAGCAAAAACAGATAGAAAATGTAACTTTAAAAACTATGGTCATTCAAAATAATATCAAACTGTAAAGTAACTAGCAATAGATCTAACAAAAGATTTGCAAGATTTTATGGAGAAATGCGTAGAACTATTGAGAAGCATTAAATAATTACTTCATGTAGCAAACACTTGTGCAGGGCCCACAACATGTCCAGTGGTTCTAATGCTTTACAATTACTAACCTATTAAATCCTCATAACCACACCTATGAGAAAGGCACTATTACTATAATCATCCCATTTACAGATAAGCAAATGAGAAACTATCCCAAGGTTACAAATCTACTGAGTGACAGAACTAGAATTTGACCTCAGGAAGCTTAGCTACCGAATCCATGCTCTTAATCTTGTATTATGTTGCCTCTCATAATAAGTTAAATAAATGGAAAAAGATATCCTATTTATAGATTGAAATACATAAAATTATAAAGATGTCAATTATCTTCAAATTACAAAGATGTCAACTCCCCCCATATTAATCTGCAGTTTCTACGCAATTTCAATCAAAACCCCAGGATGTGTTCAGGTGCAGCATCTTTCCAGCTTTTGAGGTTCACTTGTAGCACAGGAGGCAAATCAGATCACTGCTGTGCCCCATGTTGAAGTCAAGAACTGGACCACCCCTTTATTAAGCCCCTAATATATTCTGGTCACTGCACTAGAAACTGGCATCCAGTGAGGAACAAGACAGACAACATCCCTCAAATAACTGAAATCATACAGAGCATGTCCTTTGACCACAGAGTAACTAAGCAAAATACCACTAACAAAAGATAACTCGAATATCACCAAATGTTTGGAAATTAAACAACATACTTCTAAATCACCCACAGAGGACAGAAGAATTCACAATGTAAATTAGAAAATACTGTGAACTAAATGGTTATAAAGACCCAAGATATCAAAACATGTGAGACACAACTAAAACAGTTCTTAGAAGGAAATTTATATTCATATATTAGAAATAAAGCCTTAATACATACAATAAAAATAAAGCATGAAAATCAATAATCAAAGCATCCATTTCAAGAACCTATTAAAAAAGGGCAAGTTAACCCCAAAGAAAATGCAAGAGAGAGTATAATAAAGATAAGAGCATGAATCAATGAAACAGTTGGAAAAAAACACCACAGAATAAAAAATCAACAAAGCCAGAAGTTGATTATCTGTAAAGACTAATAAAAAACTCTTCAAAGACAAAACAGAGAAAACATATATTCCAACATCAGGAGTTAAGAGGACCATCACTACAAATCAGATCCTACAAACGTTAAAAATGTAAGAGAACGTTATGAACAACTGCCAATACATTTGAAACTTTTCACAAAATGGAAAAACTCTTGAAATATACAAGTTATGAAAATTAGCACTAAGATAAACAGAACTTATTATGTGTCCTATTTCTAATGAAGAAATTAAATCTGTAATTTTAAAATTTCCCAACTCTAGGACTACATGGATTCCCAGGTGAACTCTTCTAAGCATTTAATGAAGAACTGGGCATACATTTTACACAAACTCATCAGGATAATAGAAAAAGAAAAACATCCCACAATTTGTTTTATGAGGATAGTATTTATAAATGTGGTACTAAAACCTGACAAAACTTTGTAAGACAGGAAAATTATACATCTGTCTCCCTCGTGAACATCATTGAAAGTCTAAACATAATATTAGCTAATCAAATGCAATGGTATAAAAATTATATATAAAAATGACTTGACATTCAAAAGCCAATCAACATAATTCGCCACATTTACAGAACAAAGAAAGGAAAAGAATGAATTATCTCAATAGAGGCAGAAAATGCATTCAATGCTCATTTATAGTAAAATTCTTTGAAAACTAGGAGTAGAAAGGAATCCCAAGGTAATTTATAGATTCAATGCTATCCCCATTAAGCTACCAATGACTTTCCTCACAGAATTGGAAAAAACTACTTTAAAGTTCATATGGAACCAAAAAAGAGCCCACATTGTCAAGACAATCCTAAGTCAAAAGAACAAAGCTGGAGGCATCATGCTACCTGACTTCAAACTATACTACAAGGCTACAGTAACCAAAACAGCATGGTACTGGTACCAAAACAGAGATATAGACCAATGGAACAGAACGGAGCCCTCAGAAATAATACCACACATCTACAACCATCTGATCTTTGACAAACCTGACAAAAACAAGAAATGGGGAAAGGATTCTCTATTTAATAAATGGTGCTGGGCAAACTGGCTAGCCATAAGTAGAAAGCTGAAACTGGATCCCTTCCTTACTCCTTATACAAAAATTAATTCAAGATGGATCAGAGACTTAAATGTTAGACCTAAAACCATAAAAACCCTAGAAGAAAACCTAGGCAATACCATTCAGGACATAGGCATCGGCAAGGACTTCATGTCTAAAACACCAAAAGCAATGGCAACAAAAGCCAAAATTGACAAATGGTATCTAATTAAACTAAAGAGCTTTGGCACAGCAAAAGAAATTACTGTCAGAGTGAACAGGCAACCTACAGAATGGAAGAAAATTTTTGCAATCTACTCATCTGACAAAGGGCTAATATCCAGAACCTACAAAGAACTCAAACAAATTTACAAGAAAAAAACAGCCCTATCAAAAAGTGGGCAAAGGAAATGAACAGACACTTCTCAAAAGAAGACATTTATACAGCCAACAGACACATGAAAAAATGCTCATCATCACTAGCCATCAGAGAAATGCAAATCAAAACCGCAATGAGATACCATCTCACACCAGTTAGAATGGCAATCATTAAAAAGTCAGGAAACAACATGTGCTGGAGAGGATGTGGAGAAATAGGAACACTTTTACACTGTTGGTGGGACTGTAAACTAGTTCAACCATTGTGGAAGACAGTGTGGCAATTCCTCAAGGATCTAGAACTAGAAATACCATTCGACCCAGCCATCCCATTACTGGGTATATACCCAAAGGATTATAAATCATGCTTCTATAAAGACACATGCACATGTATGTTTATTGCGGCACTATTCACAATAGCAAAGACTTGGAACCAACCCAAATGTCCATCAATGACAGAATGGATTAAGAAAATGTGGCACATGTATACCATGGAATACCATGCAGTCATAAAAAAGGATGAGTTCATGTCCTTTGTACGGACATGGATGCAGCTAGAAACCATCATTCTCAGCAAACTATTGCAAGAACAGAAAACCAGACACCGCATGTTCTCACTCATAGGTGGGAATTGAACAATTTGATCACTTGGACACAGGAAAGGGAACATCACACACTAAGGCCTGTTGTTGGGTGGGGGAGGAGAAGGGATAGCACTAGGAGATATACCTAATGTAAATGACAGGTTAATGGGTGCAGCACACCAACATGGCACATGTATACATAGGTAACATTGTGCACATGTACCCTAGAACATAAAGTATAATAAAAAAAAGTATCAAAGAAAAAGAATAAATTCTAGCCTTATCCCTTGTAGCTATTAAAGACTGAATACCAACAAAATAAATTTTTTTTTTTTTTTTTTTTTTGAGACGGAGTCTCGCTGTGTCGCCCAGGCTGGAGTGCAGTGGCGCGATCTCGGCTCACTGCAAGCTCCGCCTCCCGGGTTCACGCCATTCTCCCGCCTCAGCCTCCGAGTAGCTGGGACTACAGGTGCCCGCCACCACGCCCGGCTAGTTTTTTGTATTTTTAGTAGAGACGGGGTTTCACCATGTTAGCCAGGATGGTCTCGATCTCCTGACCTCGTGATCCACCCGCCTCGGCCTCCCAAAGTGCTGGGATTACAGGCTTGAGCCACCGCGCCCGGCCAAAAGATCATCTTTTTTTTTTTTTTTTTTTTTTT